>NW_024714632.1:0-40730 GCF_018991925.1 Homarus americanus
GAACACGCTGCCCACGAACCCATGACTGTGACCGGGGAACGCTACCTCTGGACCACCAGGATACTAAAAGGAGTCCTAGACTCTGTTAAATTTCACACAAAGACTGTTCAACGAGCTTATGGAGCGGTGAACCTCTGATCCGGACTACCCGTATCACGTAGGTGGTCAGAGTAACGTTTTACCAAATAAGGCTTCGAAACACGAGGATCCATATATATTTCATTAACCCAATAAAGCACGCGGACTTCTAAATACAATCAACACCTCACCCCGCCAGGATTCCAACCCACGGCCCACGAGCCCATGACTGTGAACGGGGAACGCTACCTCTGGACCACCAGGATACTAAAAGCAGTCCTAGACTCTGTTATATTTCACACAAAGACTGTTCAACGAGATTATGGCGCCGTGAACCGCTAATGGGGACTACACGTATCACGTAGGTGGTCAGAGTAAAGTTTTACAAAATCAGGCTTCGAAACACGAGGATCCATATATATTTCATTAGCCTAATAAAGCACGCGGACTTCTACATACAATCAACACCTCACCCCGCCAGGATTCGAACCCACGGCCCACGAGCCCATGACTGTTAATGGGGAACGCTACCTCTGGACCACCAGGATACTAAAAGCAGTCCAAGACTTTGTTATATTTCACACAAAGCCTGTTCAACGAGCTTATGGCGCCGTGAACATTCTAATGGGGACTACCCGTATCACGTAGGTGGTCAGAGTAACGTTTTACCAAATCCGGCTTCGAAACACAAGGATCCATATATATTTCATTAGCGCAATAAAGCACGCGGACTTCTACATACAATCAACACCTCACCCCGCCAGGATTGGAACCCACGGCCCACGAGCCCATGACTGTTAATGGGGAACGCTACCTCTAGACCACCAGGATACTAAAAGCAGTCCTAGACTCTGTTATATTTCACACAAAGCCTGTTCAACGAGCTTATGGCGCCGTGAACATTCTAATGGGGACTACACGTATCACGTAGGTGGTCAGAGTAAAGTTTTACAAAATCAGGCTTCGAAACACGAGGATCCATATATATTTCATTAGCCTAATAAAGCACGCGGACTTCTACATACAATCAACACCTCACCCCAACAGGATTCGAACCCACGGCCCACGAGCCCATGACTGTTAATGGGGAACGCTACCTCTGGACCACCAGGATACTAAAAGCAGTCGTAGACTCTGTTATATTTCACTCAAAGCCTGTTCAACGAGCTTATGGCGCCATGAACCTCAAATGGGGCTGCCCAAATCTCGTAGGTGGTCAGAGTAACATTTTACCAAATCCGGATTCGAAACATGAGGATCCATATATATTTCATTAGCACAATAAAGCAAGCGAACTTCTACATACAATCAACACCTCACCCCGCCAGGATTCGAACCCACGGCCCACGAGCCTATGACTGTTAACGGGGAACGCTACCTCTGCACCACCAGGAAACTAAAAGCAGTCCTAGACTCTGTTATATTTCACACAAAGCCTGTTCAACGAGCTTATGGTGCCGTGAACATTCTAATGGGGACTACCCGTATCACGTAGGTGGTCAGAGTAACGTTTTACCAAATCCGGCTTCGAAACACAAGGATCCATATATATTTCATTAGCGCAATAAAGCACGCGGACTTCTACATACAATCAACACCTCACCCCGCCAGGATTGGAACCCACGGCCCACGAGCCCATGACTGTTAATGGGGAACGCTACCTCTGGACCACCAGGATACTAAAAGCAATCCTAGATTCTATTATATTTCACACAAACCCTGTTCAACAAGCTTATGGAGCCGTGAACCTCTAATGGGGACTACCCATATCACGTAGGTGGTCAGAGTAACGTTTTACCAAATACGGCTTCGAAACACGAGGATCCATATATATTTCATTAACCCAATAAAGCACGCGGACTTCTAAATACAATCAATACCTCACCCCGCCAGGATTCCAACCCACGGCCCACGAGCCCATGACTGTGAACGGGGAACGCTACCTCTGGACCACCATGATACTAAAAGCAGTCGTAGACTCTGATATATTTCACTCAAAGCCTGTTCAACGAGCTTATGGCGCCGTGAACATCTAATGGGGACTACCCGTATCTCGTAGGTGGTCAGAGTAACATTTTACCAAATCCGGATTCGAAACACGAGGATCCATATATATTTCATTAGCCCAATAAAGCACGCGGACTTCTACATACAATCAACACCTCACCCCGCCAGGATTCGAACCCATGGCCCACGAGCCCATGACTGTGACCGGGGACGCTACCTCTGGACCACCAGGATACTAAAAGCAGTCGTAGACTTTGTAATATTTCACTCTAAGCCTGTTCAAGGAGCTTATGGCGCCATGAACCTCTAATGGGGCTGCCCGTATCTCGTAGGTGGTCAGAGTAACATTTTACCAAATCCGGATACGAAACATGAGGATCCATATATATTTCATTAGCACAATAAAGCAAGCGAACTTCTACATACAATCAACACCTCACCCCGCCAGGATTCGAACCCACGGCCCACGAGCCCATGACTGTTAACGGGGGACGCTACCTCTGGACCACTAGGATACTAAACGCAGTCGTAGACTCTGTTATATTTCACACAAAGCCTGTTCAACGATCTTATGGCACCGTGAACCTTTAATAGGGACTACCTGTATCACGTAGGTGGTCAGAGTAACGTTTTACCAAATCCGGCTTCGAAAAACAAGGATCCATATATATTTCATTAGCCCAATAAAGCACGCAGATTTCTACATACAATCAACACCTCACCCCGCCAGGATTGGAACCGACGGCCAACGAGCCAACAATTGTGACCGGGGAATGCTGCCTCTGGACCACCAGGATACTAAAAGCAGTCCTAGACTCTGTTACATTTCACACAAAGCCTGTTCAACGAACTTATGGCGCCGTGAACCTCTAATGCGGACTACCCGTGTCACGTAGGTGGTCAGAGTAACGTTTTACCAAATCCGGCTTCGAAACACAAGGATCCATAAATATTTCATTAGCCCAATAAAGCACGCAGACTTCTACATACAATCAACACCTCATCCCGCCAGGATTGGAACACGCGGCTCACGAACCCATGACTGTGACCGGGGAATGCTACCTCCGGACCACCAGGATACTAAAAGGAGTCCTAGACTCTGTTAAATTTCACACAAAGTCTGTTCAACGAGCTTATGGAGCCGTGAACTTCTAATCGGGACTACCCGTATCACGTAGGTGGTCAGAGTAACGTTTTACCAAATACGGCTTCGAAACACGAGGATCCATATATATTTTATTAACCCAATAAAGCACGTGGACTTCTAAATACAATCAACACCTCACCCCGCTAGGATTCCAACCCACGGCCCACGAGCCCATGACTGTGAACGGGGAACGCTACCTCTGGACCAGCAGGAAACTAAAAGCAGTCCTAGACTCTGTTATATTTCACACAAAGCCTGTTCAACGATCATATGGCGCCGTGAACCTCTAATGGGGACTACCCGTATCACGTAGGTGGTCAGAGTAACGTTTTACCAAATCCTGCTTCGAAACACGAGGATCCATATATATTTCATTAGCCCAATAAACCACACAGACTTCTACATACAATCAACACCTCACGCAGAAAGGATTCGAACCCACGGCCCACGAGCCCATGACTGTGACCGGGGACTGCTACCTCTGGACCACCAGGATACTAAAAGCAGTCCTAGACTCTGTTAAATTTCACACAAAGTCTGTTCAACGAGCTTATGGTGCCGCGAACTTCTAATGGGGATTTCGCGTATCACGTAGGTGGGCAGAGTAACGTTTTACAAATCTGGCTTCGAAACACAAGGATCCATAAATATTTCATTAGCCCAATAAAGCACGCAGACTTCTACACACAATCAACACCTCACCCCGCCAGGATTGGAACCCACGGCCCACGAGCCCATGACTGTGACACGGGGAATGCTACCTCTGGACCACCAGGATACTAAAAGCAGTCCTAGACTCTATTATATTTCACACAAAGTCTTTTCATCGAGCTTATGGCGCCGGGATCCTCTAATGGGGACTACCCGTATCTCGTAGGTGGTCAGAGTAACGTTTTACCAAATCCGGCATCGAAACACGAGGATCCATATATATTTCATTAGCCCAATAAAGCACGCGGCCTTCTACATACAATCAACACCTCACCCCGCCAGGATTCGAACCCACGACCCACGAGCCCATGACTGTGAACGGGGAACGCTACCTCTGGACCACCAGGATAATAAAAGCAGTCCTAGACTCTGTTATATTTCACTCAAAGCCTGTTCAACGAGCTTATGGCGCCGAGAAACTCTAATGGGGCTACCCGTATCTTGTAGGTGGTAAGAGTAACATTTTACCAAATCCGGATTCGAAACACGAGGATCCTTATATATTTCATTAGCCCAATAAAGCAAGCGAACTTCTACATACAATCAACACCTCACCACGCCAGGATTCGAACCCACGGCCCACGAGCCCATGACTGTTAACGGGGAACGCTACCTCTGGACCACCAGGATACTAAAAGCAGTCCTAGACTCTGTTATATTTCACACAAAGCCTGTTCAACGAGCTTATGGCGCCGTGAACATTCTAATGGGGACTACCCGTATCACGTAGGTGGTCTGAGTAACGTTTTACCAAATACGGCATCGAAACACAAGTATCCATATATATTTCATTAGCCCAATAAAGCATGCGGACTTCTACATACAATCAACACCTCACCCCGCCAGGATTCAAACCCACGGCCCACGAGCCCATGACTGTGGACGGGGAACGCTACCTCTGGACCTCCAGGAAACTAATAGCAGTCCTAGACTCTGTTATATTTCACACAAAGCCTGTTCAACGATCTTATGGCGCCGTGAACTTCTAATGGGGACTACCCGTATCACGTAGGTGGTCAGAGTAACGTTTTACCAAATCCTGTTTCGAAACACGAGGATCCATATATATTTCATTAGCCCAATAAAGCACGCGGACTTCTACATACAATCAACACCTCACTCCGAAAGGATTCGAACCCACGGCCCACGAGCCCATGACTGTGACCGGGGACTGCTACCTCTGGACCACCAGGATACTAAAAGCAGTCCTAGACTCTGTTATATTTCAATCAAAGCCTGTTCAACGAGCTTATGGCGCCATGAACCTCTTATGGGGACTCCCCGTATCTCGTAGGTGGTCAGAGTAACATTTTATCAAATCCGGATTCGAAACACGAGGATCCATATATATTTCATTAGCCCAATAAAGCAAGCGAACTTCTACATACAATCAACACCTCACCCCGCCAGGATTCGAACCCACGGCCCACGAGCCCATGACTGTTAACGGGGAAGGCTACCTCTGGACCACCAGAATACTAAAAGCAGTCCTAGACTCTGTTATATTTCACACAAAGCCTGTTGAATGAGCTTATGGTGTCGTGAACATTCTAATGGGGACTACCCGTATCACGTAGGTGGTCAGAGTAATGTTTAACCAAATCCGGCTTCGAAACACGAGGATCCATATATATTTCATTAGTCCAATAAACCACGCAGACTTCTACATCCAATCAACACCTCACCCCGCCAGGAGTGGAACCCACGGCCCATGAGCCCATGACTGTGACAAGGGGAAGGCTAACTCTGGGCCACCAGGATACTAAAAGCAGTCCTAGACTATGTTAAATTTCACACAAAGTCTCTTCAACGAGCTTATGGTGTCGCGAACTTCTAATGGGGACTACCCGTATCACGTAGGAGGTCAGAGTAAGATTTTACCAAATCCGGCATCGAAACACGAGGATCATATATATTTCATTAGCCCAATAAAGCACGCGGACTTCTACATACAATCAACACCTCACCCCGCCAGGATTAGAACCGACGGCCCACGAGCCAACAACTGTGACCGGGGAATGCTACCTCTGGACCACCAGGATACTTAAAGCAGTCGTAAACTCTGTTATATTTCACACAAAGCCTGTTCAACGAACTTATGGCGCCGTGAACCTCTAATGGGGACTACCCGTATCACGTAGGTGGTCAGAGTAACGTTTTACCAAATCCGGCTTCGAAACACAAGGATCCATAAATATTTCATTAGCCCAATAAAGCACGCAGACTTCTACATACAATCAACACCACACCCTGCCAGGATTGGAACCCACGGCCCACGAGCCCATGACTCTGACAAGGGGAACGCTACCTCTGGACCACCAGGATACTAAAAGCAGTCCTAGACTCTGTTATATTTTACACAAAGCATGTTCAACGAGCTTATGGTGCCGTGAACCTCTAATGGGGACTACCCGTATCACGTAGGTGGTCATAGTAACGTTTTACCAAATCCGGCTTCGAAACACGAGGATCCATATATATTTCATTAGTCCAATAAAGCACGCGTGGACTTCTACATACAATCAACACCTCACCCCGCCAGGATTCGAACCCACGGCCCACGAGCCCATGACTGTGAACGGGGGAACGCTACCTCTGGACCACCAGGATAATAAAAGCAGTCCTAGACTCTGTTATATTTCACTCAAAGCCTGTTCAACGAGCTTATGGCGCCGAGAAACTCTAATGGGGCTACCCGTATCTTGTAGGTGGTAAAGGTAACATTTTACCAAATCCGGATTCGAAACACGAGGATCCTTATATATTTCATTAGCCCAATAAAGCAAGCGAACTTCTACATACAATCAACACCTCACCACGCCAGGATTCGAACCCACGGCCCACGAGCCCATGACTGTTAACGGGGAACGCTACCTCTGGACCACCAGAATACTAAAAGCAGTCCTAGAATCTTGTATATTTCACACAAAGCCTGTTCAACGAGCTCATGGAGCCGTGAACCTCTAATCAGGACTACCCGTATCACGTAGGTGGTCAGAGTAACATTTTACCAAATCCGGCATCGAAACACGAGGATCCATATATATTTCATTAGCCCAATAAAGCATGCGGACTTCTACATACAATCAACACCTCACCCCGCCAGGATTCAAACCCACGGCCCACGAGCCCATGACTGTGGACGGGGAACGCTACCTCTGGACCACCAGGATACTAAAAGGAGTCCTAGACTCTGTTAAATTTCACACAAAGTCTGTTCAACGAGCTTATGGAGCCGTGAACTTCTAATCGGGACTACCCGTATCACGTAGGTGGTCAGAGTAACGTTTTACCAAATACGGCATCGAAACACGAGGATCCATATATATTTCATTAACCCAATAAAGCACGCGGACTTCTAAATACAATCAACACCTCACCCCGCTAGGATTCCAACCCACGGCATACGAGCCCATGACTGTGAACGGGGAACGCTACCTCTGGACCAGCAGGAAACTAAAAGCAGTCCTAGACTCTGTTATATTTCACACAAAGCCTGTTCAACGATCTTATGGCGCCGTGAACCTCTAATGGGGACTACCCGTATCACGTAGGTGGTCAGAGTAACGTTTTACCAAATCCTGCTTCGAAACACGAGGATCCATATATATTTCATTAGCCCAATAAACCACACGGACTTCTACATACAATCAACACCTCACGCCGAAAGGATTCGAACCCACGGCCCACGAGCCCATGACTGTGACCGGGGACTGCTACCTCTGGACCACCAGGATACTAAAAGCAGTCCTAGACTCTGTTAAATTTCACACAAAGTCTGTTCAACGAGCTTATGGTGCCGCGAACTTCTAATGGGGATTTCGCGTATCACGTAGGTGGGCAGAGTAACGTTTTACAAATCTGGCTTCGAAACACAAGGATCCATAAATATTTCATTAGCCCAATAAAGCACGCAGACTTCTACATACAATCAACACCTCACCCCGCCAGGATTGGAACCCACGGCCCACGAGCCCATGACTGTGACACGGGGAATGCTACCTCTGGACCACCAGGATACTAAAAGCAGTCCTAGACTCTATTATATTTCACACAAAGTCTTTTCATCGAGCTTATGGCGCAGGGATCCTCTAATTGGGACTACCCGTATCTCGTAGGTGGTCAGAGTAACGTTTTATCAAATCCGGTATCGAAACACGAGGATCCATATATATTTCATTAGCCCAATAAAGCACGCGGCCTTCTACATACAATCAACACCTCACCACGCCAGGATTCGAACCCACGGCCCACGAGCCCATGACTGTTAATGGGGAACGCTACCTCTGGACCACCAGGATACTAAAAGCAGTCCTAGACTCTGTTATATTTCACACAAAGCCTGTTCAACGAGCTTATGGCGCCGTGAACCTCTAATGGGGACTACCCGTATCACGTAGGTGGTCAGAGTAACTTTTACCAAATCCGGCTTCGAAACACAGGATCCATATATATTTCATTAGCCCAATAAAGCACGCGACTTCTACATACAATCAACACCTCACCCGCCAGGATTCGAACCCACGGCCCACGAGCCCATGACTGTGACCGGGGAACGCTACCTCTGGACCATCCAGGATACTAAAAGCAGTCCTAGACTCTGTTATAATTCACACAAAGCCTGTTCAACGAGCTTATGGTGCCGTGAACCTCTCATGGGGACTACCAATATCACGTAGGTGGTCAGAGTAGCGTTTTACCAAATCCGGTTTCGAAACACAAGGATCCATATATGTTTCATTAGCCCAATAAAGCACTCGGACTTCTACATACAATCAACACCCCGCCAGGATTCGACCCCACGGTCACTAGACCATGACTGTGACCGGGGAACGCTACCTCTGGAACCACCAGGATACTAAAAGCAGTCCTAGACTCTGTTATATTTCACACAAAACCTGTTCAACGATCTTATGGTGCCGTGAACCTCTAAGGGGGACTACCCGTATCACGTAGGTGGTCAGAGTAACCTTTTACCATATCCGGCATCAAAACACAAGGATCCATATATATTTCATTAGCCCAATAAACAACGCGGACTTCTACATACAATCAACACCTCACCCCGAAAGGATTCGAACCCACGGCTCACGAGCCCATGACTGTGACCGGGGACAGCTACCTCTGGACCACCAGGATACTAAGAGCAGTCGTAGACTCTGTTATATTTCACTCAAAGACTGTTCAACGAGCTTATGGCGCCGTGAACCTCTAATGGGGACTACCCGTATCTCGTAGGTGGTCAGAGTAACATTTTACCAAATCCGGATTCGAAACACGAGGATCCATATATATTTCATTGGCCCAATAAAGCACGCGGACTTCTACATACAATCAACACCTCACCCCGCCAGGATTCGAACCCATGGCCCACGAGCCCATGAGTGTGACACGGGGAACGCGACCTCTGGACTACCAGGATACTAAAAGCATTCCTAGACTCTGTTATATTTCTCACAAAGACTGTTCAACGAGCTTATGGAGCCGTGAACCTCTCATGGGGACTACCCTGCATCACGCAGGTCAGAGCAACGTTTAACCAAATCCGGGCTTCGAAACACGAGGATCCATATATATATTTCATTAGCCCAATAAAACCACGAGACTTCTACATCCAATCAACACCTCACCCTGCCAGAGGAACCCACGGCCCATGAGCCCATGATCAGACAAGGTTAACGCTACCTCTGGCCACCAGGATACTTAAAGCAGTCGTAAACTCTGTTAGCAGTCCTAGACTATGTTAAATTTCACACAAAGTCTCTTCAACGAGCTTATGGTGTCGCGAACTTCTAATGGGGACTACCCGTATCACGTAGGAGGTCAGAGTAAGATTTTACCAAATCCGGCATCGAAACACGAGGATCATATATATTTCATTAGCCCAATAAAGCACGCAGACTTCTACATACAATCAACACCACACCCTGCCAGGATTGGAACCCACGGCCCACGAGCCCATGACTCTGACAAGGGGAACGCTACCTCTGGACCACCAGGATACTAAAAGCAGTCCTAGACTCTGTTATATTTTACACAAAGCATGTTCAACGAGCTTATGGTGCCGTGAACCTCTAATGGGGACTACCCGTATCACGTAGGTGGTCATAGTAACGTTTTACCAAATCCGGCTTCGAAACACGAGGATCCTTATATATTTCATTAGCCCAATAAAGCAAGCGAACTTCTACATACAATCAACACCTCACCACGCCAGGATTCGAACCCACGGCCCACGAGCCCATGACTGTTAACGGGGAACGCTACCTCTCGACCACCAGGATACTAAAAGCAGTCCTAGACTCTGTTATATTTCACACAAAGCCTGTTCAACGAGCTTATGTCGCCGTGAACATTCTAATGGGGACTACCCGTATCACGTAGGTGGTCTGAGTAACGTTTTAACAAATACGGCTTCGAAACACAAGTATCCATATATATTTCATTAGCCCAATAAAGCATGCGGACTTCTACATACAATCAACACCTCACCCCGCCAGGATTCAAACCCACGGCCCACGAGCCCATGACTGTGGACGGGGAACGCTACCTCTGGACCTCCAGGAAACTAATAGCAGTCCTAGACTCTGTTATATTTCACACAAAGCCTGTTCAACGAGCTTATGGCGCCGTGAACCTCTAATGGGGACTACCCTTATCATGTAGGTGGTCAGAGTAACGTTTTACCAAATCCGGCTTCGAAACACGAGGATCCATATATATTTCAATTAGCCCAATAAAGCATGCGGACTTCTACATACAATCAACACCTCACCCCGCAAGGATTCGAACCCATTGACCACGAGCCCACGACTGTGACCGAAAAACGCTACCTCAGGACGACCAGGATACTAAAAACAGTCCTAGTCTCTGTAATAATTCACACAAAGCCTTTTCAACGAACTTATGGCGCCGTGAACCTCTAATGGGGACTACCCATATCACGTAGGTGGT
This sequence comes from Homarus americanus, assembly GCF_018991925.1. Lineage (NCBI taxonomy): Eukaryota > Metazoa > Arthropoda > Malacostraca > Decapoda > Nephropidae > Homarus > Homarus americanus. The sequence continues at coordinate 10,898 of NW_024714632.1, forward strand.
CAGAGTAACGTTTTACAAAATCTGGTTTCGAAACACGAGGATCCATATATATTTCATTAGCCCAATAAAGCACGCGGACTTCTACATACAATCAACACCTCACCCCGCCAGGATTGGAACACGCGGCTCACGAACCCATGACTGTGACCGGGGAATGCTACCTCTGGACCACCAGGATACTAAAAGGAGTCCTAGACTCTGTTAAATTTCACACAAAGTCTGTTCAACGAGCTTATGGAGCCGTGAACTTCCAATCGGGACTACCCGTATAACGTAGGTGGTCAGAGTAACGTTTTACCAAATACGGCATCGAAACACGAGGATCCATATATATTTCATTAACCCAATAAAGCACGCGGACTTCTAAATACAATCAACACCTCACCCCGCTAGGATTCCAACCCACGGCATACGAGCCCATGACTGTGAACGGGGAACGCTACCTCTGGACCAGCAGGAAACTAAAAGCAATCCTAGACTCTGTTATATTTCACACAAAGCCTGTTCAACGATCTTATGGCGCCGTGAACCTCTAATGGGGACTACCCGTATCACGTAGGTGGTCAGAGTAACGTTTTACCAAATCCTGCTTCGAAACACGAGGATCCATATATATTTCATTAGCCCAATAATCCACACGGACTTCTACATACAATCAACACCTCACGCCGAAAGGATTCGAACCCACGGCCCACGAGCCCATGACTGTGACCGGGGACTGCTACCTCTGGACCACCAGGATACTAAAAGCAGTCCTAGACTCTGTTAAATTTCACTCAAAGCCTGTTCAACGAGCTTATGGTGCCGTGAACATTCTAATGGGGACTACCCGTATCACGTAGGTGGTCAGAGTAATGTTTAACCAAATCCGGCTTCGAAACACGAGGATCCATATATATTTCATTAGCCCAATAAACCACGCAGACTTCTACATCCAATCAACACCTCACCCCGCCAGGAGTGGAACCCACGGCCCATGAGCCCATGACTGTGACAAGGCGAACGCTACCTCTGGGCCACCAGGATACTAAAAGCAGTCCTAGACTATGTTAAATTTCACACAAAGTCTCTTCAACGAGCTTATGGTGTCGCGAACTTCTAATGGGGACTACCCGTATCACGTAGGAGGTCAGAGTAAGATTTTACCAAATCCGGCATCGAAACACGAGGATCATATATATTTCATTAGCCCAATAAAGCACGCGGACTTCTACATACAATCAACACCTCACCCCGCCAGGATTCTACCCCCCGGCCCACGAGCCCATGACTGTGACCGGGGAACGCTACTCTGGACCACCAGGATACTAAAAGCAGTCCTAGACTCTGTTATATTTCACACAAAGCCTGTTCAACGAACTTATGGCGCCGTGAACCTCTAATGGGGACTACCCGTATCACGTAGGTGGGCAGAGTAACGTTTTACGAAATCCGGCTTCGAAACACAAGGATCCATAAATATTTCATTAGCCCAATAAAGCACGCAGACTTCTACATACAATCAACACCACACCCTGCCAGGATTGGAACCCACGGCCCACGAGCCCATGACTCTGACAAGGGGAACGCTACCTCTGGACCACCAGGATACTAAAAGCAGTCCTAGACTCTGTTATATTTTACACAAAGCATGTTCAACGAGCTTATGGTGCCGTGAACCTCTAATGGGGACTACCCGTATCACGTAGGTGGTCATAGTAACGTTTTACCAAATCCGGCTTCGAAACACGAGGATCCATATATATTTCATTAGTCCAATAAAGCACGCGGACTTCTACATACAATCAACACCTCACCCCGCCAGGATTCGAACCCACGACCCACGAGCCCATGACTGTGAACGGGGAACGCTACCTCTGGACCACCAGGATAATAAAAGCAGTCCTAGACTCTGTTATATTTCACTCAAAGCCTGTTCAACGAGCTTATGGCGCGGAGAAACTCTAATGGGGCTACCCGTATCTTGTAGGTGGTAAGAGTAACATTTTACCAAATCCGGATTCGAAACACGAGGATCCTTATATATTTCATTAGCCCAATAAAGCAAGCAAACTTCTACATACAATCAACACCTCACCACGCCAGGATTCGAACCCACGGCCCACGAGCCCATGACTTTTAACGGGGAACGCTACCTCTGGACCACCAGGATACTAAAAGCAGTCCTAGACTCTGTTATATTTCACACAAAGCCTGTTCAACGAGCTTATGTCGCCGTGAACATTCTAATGGGGACTACCCGTATCACGTAGGTGGTCTGAGTAACGTTTTAACAAATACGGCTTCGAAACACAAGTATCCATATATATTTCATTAGCCCAATAAAGCATGCGGACTTCTACATACAATCAACACCTCAACCCGCCAGGATTCAAACCCACGGCCCACGAGCCCATGACTGTGGACGGGGAACGCTACCTCTGGACCTCCAGGAAACTAATAGCAGTCCTAGACTCTGTTATATTTCACACAAAGCCTGTTCAACGAGCTTATGGCGCCGTGAACCTCTAATGGGGACTACCCTTATCATGTAGGTGGTCAGAGTAACGTTTTACCAAATCCGGCTTCGAAACACGAGGATCCATATATATTTCAATTAGCCCAATAAAGCATGCGGACTTCTACATACAATCAACACCTCACCCCGCAGTGATTCGAACCCATTGCCCACGAGCCCACGACTGTGACCGAAAAACGCTACCTCTGGACCACCAGGATACTAAAAGGAGTCCTAGACTCTGTTAAATTTCACACAAAGTCTGTTCAACGAGCTTATGGAGCCGTGAACTTCTAATCGGGACTACCCGTATCACGTAGGTGGTCAGAGTAACGTTTTACCAAATACGGCATCGAAACACGAGGATCCATATATATTTCATTAACCCAATAAAGCTCGCGGACTTCTAAATACAATCAACACCTCACCCCGCTAGGATTCCAACCCACGGCATACGAGCCCATGACTGTGAACGGGGAACGCTACCTCTGGACCAGCAGGAAACTAATAGCAGTCCTAGACTCTGTTATATTTCAGACAAAGCCTGTTCAACGATCTTATGGCGCCGTGAACCTCTAATGGGGACTACCCGTATCACGTAGGTGGTCAGAGTAACGTTTTACCAAATCCTGCTTCGAAACACGAGGATCCATATATATTTCATTAGCCCAATAAACCACACGGACTTCTACATACAATCAACACCTCACGCCGAAAGGATTCGAACCCACGGCCCACGAGCCCATGACTGTGACCGAGGACTGCTGCCTCTGGACCACCAGGATACTAAAAGCAGTCCTAGACTCTGTTAAATTTCACACAAAGCCTGTTCAACGAGCTTATGGTGCAGCGAACTTCTAATGGGGATTTCGCGTATCACGTAGGTGGGCAGAGTAACGTTTTACAAATCTGGCTTCGAAACACAAGGATCCATAAATATTTCATTAGCCCAATAAAGCACGCAGACTTCTACATACAATCAACACCTCACCCCGCCAGGATTGGAACCCACGGCCCACGAGCCCATGACTGTGACACGGGGAATGCTACCTCTGGACCACCAGGATACTAAAAGCAGTCCTAGACTCTATTATATTTCACACAAAGTCTTTTCATCGAGCTTATGGCGCAGGGATCCTCTAATTGGGACTACCCGTATCTCGTAGGTGGTCAGAGTAACGTTTTATCAAATCCGGTATCGAAACACGAGGATCCATATATATTTCATTAGCCCAATAAAGCACGCGGCCTTCTACATACAATCAACACCTCACCACGCCAGGATTCGAACCCACGGCCCACGAGCCCATGACTGTTAATGGGGAACGCTACCTCTGGACCACCAGGATACTAAAAGCAGTCCTAGACTCTGTTATATTTCACACAAAGCCTGTTCAACGAGCTTATGGCGCCGTGAACATTCTAATGGGGACTACCCGTATCACGTAGGTGGTCTGAGTAACTTTTAACCAAATACGGCATCGAAACACAAGTATCCATATATATTTCATTAGCCCAATAAAGCATGCGGACTTCTACATACAATCAACACCTCACCCCGCCAGGATTCAAACCCACGGCCCACGAGCCCATTACTGTGGACGGGGAACGCTACCTCTGGACCTCCAGGAAACTAATAGCAGTCCTAGACTCTGTTATATTTCACACAAAGCCTGTTCAACGATCTTATGGCGCCGTGAACTTCTAATGGGGACTACCCGTATCACGTAGGTGGTCAGAGTAACGTTTTACCAAATCCTGTTTCGGAACACGAGGATCCATATATATTTCATTAGCCCAATAAACCACGCGGACTTCTACATACAATCAACACCTCACTCCGAAAGGATTCGAACCCACGGCCCACGAGCCCATGACTGTGACCGGGGACTGCTACCTCTGGACCACCAGGATACTAAAAGCAGTCCTAGACTCTGTTATATTTCAATCAAAGCCTGTTCAACGAGCTTATGGCGCCATGAACCTCTTATGGGGACTCCCCGTATCTCGTAGGTGGTCAGAGTAACATTTTATCAAATCCGGATTCGAAACACGAGGATCCATATATATTTCATTAGCCCAATAAAGCAAGCGAACTTCTACATACAATCAACACCTCACCCCGCCAGGATTCGAACCCACGGCCCACGAGCCCATGACTGTTAACGGGGAAGGCTACCTCTGGACCACCAGAATACTAAAAGCAGTCCTAGACTCTGTTATATTTCACACAAAGCCTGTTGAATGAGCTTATGGTGCCGTGAACATTCTAATGGGGACTACCCGTATCACGTAGGTGGTCAGAGTAATGTTTAACCAAATCCGGCTTCGAAACACGAGGATCCATATATATTTCATTAGCCCAATAAACCACGCAGACTTCTACATCCAATCAACACCTCACAACGCCAGGAGTGGAACCCACGGCCCATGAGCCCATGACTGTGACAAGGCGAACGCTACCTCTGGGACACCAGGATACTAAAAGCAGTCCTAGACTATGTTAAATTTCACACAAAGTCTCTTCAACGAGCTTATGGTGTCGCGAACTTCTAATGGGGACTACCCGTATCACGTAGGAGGTCAGAGTAAGATTTTACCAAATCCGGCATCGAAACACGAGGATCATATATATTTCATTAGCCCAATAAAGCACGCGGACTTCTACATACAATCAACACCTCACCCCGCCAGGATTAGAACCGACGGCCCACGAGCCAACAACTGTGACCGGGGAATGCTACCTCTGGACCACCAGGATACTAAAAGCAGTCCGAGACTCTGTTATGTTTCACACAAAGCCTGTTCAACGAGCTTATGGAGCCGTGAACCTCTAATGGGGACTACCCGAATCACGTAGATGGTCAAAGTAACGTTTTACAAAATCTGGCTTCGAAACACGAGGATCCATATATATTTCATTAGCCCAATAAAGCACGCGGACTTCTACATACAATCAACACCTCACGCCGAAAGGATTCGAACCCACGGCCCACGAGCCCATGACTGTGTTCGGGGAACGCTACCTCTGGACCACCAGGATACTAAAAGCAACCCGAGACTCTGTTATATTTCACACAAAGCCTGTTCAACGAGCTTATGGCCCCGTGAATCTCTAATGGGGACTACCCGTATCTCGTAGGTGGTCAGAGTAACATTTTACCAAATCCGGATTCGAAACACGAGGATCCATAGATATTTCATTAGCCCAATAAAGCAAGTAAACTTCTACATACAATCAACACCTCACCCCGCCAAGATTTGAACCCACGGCCCACGAGCCCATGACTGTGACCGGGGACGCTACCTCTGGACCACCAGGATACTAAAAGCAGTCGTAGACTCTGTTATATTTCACTCAAAGCCTGTTCAACGAGCTTATGGCGCCATGAACCTCTAATGGGGCTGCCAGTATCTCGTAGGTGGTCAGAGTAACATTTTACCAAATCCGGATTCGAAACATGAGGATCCATATATATTTCATTAGCCCAATAAAGCACGCAGACTTCTACATACAATCAACACCTCACCCCGCCAGGATTGGAACCGACGGCCCACGAGCCTGGGATTGTTAATTGGGGAAACGCAATTTTGGGACCAACATCATACTAAAAGCAGTCCTAGACCTGTTATATCACACGCCTGTCTAAATCAACCTATGGCGTCACAAACTCTAATGGTGACTACCCAGACACGAGGGTGGGGTCAGAGAGAAGGATACAAATCTGGCTTTAAACACAAGGATCCATATATATTTCTATTAGCCCAATAAAGCACGAGACTTAAGCATACAATCAACACTCTCACCCGCCAGGATTAGAAACCGATTTAATTCAGAATGCTACCTCTGGACGACCAGGATACTAAAAACAGTCCTAGTCTCTGTAATAATTCACACAAAGCCTTTTCAACGAACTTATGGCGCCATGAACCTCTAATGGGGACTACCCATATCACGTAGGTGGTCAGAGTAACGTTTTACAAAATCTGGTTTCGAAACACGAGGATCCATATATATTTCATTAGCCCAATAAAGCACGCAGATTCTACATACAATCAACACCTCACCCGCCAGGATTGGAACACGCGGCCCACGAACCTATGACTGTGACCGGGGAATGCTACCTCTGGACCACCAGGATACTAAAAGGAGTCCTAGACTCTGTTAAATTTCACACAAAGTCTGTTCAACGAGCTTATGGAGCCGAGAACCTCTAATCGGGACTATCCATATCACGTAGGTGGTCAGAGTAACGTTTTACCAAATACGGCTTCGAAACACGAGGATCCATATATATTTCATTAACCCAATAAAGCACGCGGACTTCTAAATACAATCAACACCTCACCCCGCCACAGAGCTTGGAACCCACGGCCCACGAGAGCCTGTATGACTGTGACCAGACGCTACCTCTGGACCAACAGGATACTAAAAGCAGTCGAGACTCTAAGAGACATTTCTCACTAAAGCCTGTTCAACGACCCATGGCGCCATGAACCTCTAATCAGATCAGAGGGTATCAGAGTAACATTTTTACCAACCGATTCGAAACATGAGGATCCATATATATTTCATTAGCACAATAGCAAGTAAACTTACAATCAAACTTCACCCCCGCCAGGATTCGAAACTCCACGGCCCACGAGCCCATGATCGTTAACCGGGAACGCTACCTCTGGACCACCACGATACTAAAAGCAGTCCTAGACTCTGTTATATTTCACTCAAAGCCTGTTCAACGAGCTTATGGCGCCGTGAACCTCTAATGGGGACTACCCGTATCAACTAGGTGGTCAGAGTAACATTTTACCAAATCCGGATTCGAAACACGAGTATCCATATATATTTCATTAGCCCAATAAAGCACGTGGACTTCTACATACAATCAACACCTCACCCCGCCAGGATTGGAACCGACGGCCCACGAGCCAACAATTGTGACCGGGGAATGCTGCCTCTGGACCACCAGGATACTAAAAGCAGTCCTAGACTCTGTTATATTTCACACAAAGCCTGTTCAACGAACTTATGGCACCGTGAACCTCTAATGGGGACTACCCGTATCACGTAGGTGGTCAGAGTAACGTTTTACCAAATCCAGCTTCGAAACACAAGGATCCATAAACATTTCATTAGTCCAATAAAGCACGCAGACTTCTACATACAATCAACACCTCGCCCCGCCAGGATTGGAACCCACGGCCCACGAGCCCATGACTGTGACACGGGGAACGCTACCTCTGGACCACCAGGATACTAAGAGCAGTCCTAGACTCTGTTAAATTTCACACAAAGTCTGTTCATCGAGCTTATGGTGCCGCGAACCTGTAATGGGGCTACCCGTATGATGTAGGTGGTCAGAGTAACGTTTTACAAATCTGGCTTCGAAACAAGAGGATCCATATATATTTCACTAGCCCAATAATGGACGCAGACTTCTACATACAATCAGCACCTCACCCCGCCAGGATTCGAACCGACGGCCCACGAGCCAACAATTGTGACCGGGGAATGCTGCCTCTGGACCACCAGGATACTAAAAGCAGTCCTAGACTCTGTTATATTTCACACAAAGCATGTTCAACGAGCTTATGGCGCCGTGAATCTCTAATGGGGACTACCCGTATCTCGTAGGTGGTCAGAGTAAGGTTTTACCAAATCCGGCTTCGAAACACGAGGATCCATATATATTTCAATTAGCCCAATAAAGCATGCGGACTTCTACATACAATCAACACCGCACCCCGCAAGGATTCGAACCCACTGCCCACGAGCCCACGACTGTGACCGGAAAACGCTACCTCTGGACGACCAGGATACTAAAAACAGTCCTAGTCTCTGTAATAATTCACACAAAGCCTTTTCAACGAACTTATGGCGCCGTGAACCTCTAATGGGGACTACCCATATCATGTAGGTGGTCAGAGTAACGTTTTACAAAATCTGGTTTCGAAACACGAGGATCCATATATATTTCATTAGCCCAATAAAGCACGCGGATTCTACATGCAATCAACACCTCACCCCGCCAGGATTGGAACACGCGGCCCACGAACCTATGACTGTGACCGGGGAATGCTACCTCTGGACCACCAGGATACTAAAAGGAGTCCTAGACTCTGTTATATTTCACACAAAGCCTGTTCAACGAACTTATGGAGCCGACAACCTCTAATCGGGACTACCCGTATCACGTAGGTGGTCAGAGTAACGTTTTACCAAATACGGCTTCGAAACACGAGGATCCATATATATTTCATTAACCCAATAAAGCACGCGGACTTCTACATACAATCAACACCTCACCCCGCCAGGATTCCAACCCACGGCCCACGAGCCCATGACTGTGAACGGGGAACGCTACCTCTGGACCACCAGGATACTAAAAGCAGCCCGAGACTCTGTTATATTTCACACAAAGCCTGTTCAACGAGCTTATGGCGCCGTGAATCTCTAATGGGGACTACCCGTATCTCGTAGGTGGTCAGAGTAACATTTTACCAAATCCGGATTCGAAACACGAGGATCCATATATATTTCATTAGCCCAATAAAGCACGCGAACTTCTACATACAATCAACACCTCACCCCGCCATGATTTGAACCCACGGCCCACGAGCCCATGACTGTGACCGGGGACGCTACCTCTGGACCACCAGGATACTAAAAGCAGTCGTAGACTCTGTTATATTTCACTCAAAGCCTGTTCAACGAGCTTATGGCGCCATGAACCTCTAATGGGGCTGCCCGTATCTCGTAGGTGGTCAGAGTAACATTTTACCAAATCCGGATTCGAAACATGAGGATCCATATATATTTCATCAGCACAATAAAGCAAGCAGACTTCTACATACAATCAACACCTCACCCCGCCAGGATTCGAACCCACGGCCCATGAGCCCATGACTGTTAACGGGGGACGCTACCTCTGGACCACCACGATACTATAAGCAGTCCTAGACTCTGTTATATTTCATACAAAGCCTGTTCAACGATCTTATGGCACCGTGAACCTCTAATGGGGACTACGTGTATCACGTAGGTGGTCAGAGTAACGTTTTACCAAATCCGGCTTCGAAACACGAGGATCCATATATATTTCATTTGCCCAATAAACCACGCGGACTTCTACATACAATCAACACCTCACGCCGAAAGGTTTCGAACCCACGGCCCACGAGCCCATGACTGTGACCGGGGACTGCTACCTCTGGACCACCAGGATACTAAAAGCAGTCGTAGACTCTGTTATATTTCACAATTTCCATCGAATAGCCATGGCGCCGCCATGAACCTCGCACTGGGCTGCCCCAGATCTCGTGAGGTGTGTTGAGTAACATTTTACCAAATCCGGATTCGAAACATGAGGATCCATATATATTTCATTAGCACAATAAAGCAAGTAAACTTCTACATACAATCAACACCTCACCCCGCCAGGATTCGAACCCACGGCCCACGAGCCCATGACTGTTAACCGGGAACGCTACCTCTGGACCACCACGATACTAAAAGCAGTCCTAGACTCTGTTATATTTCACTCAAAGCCTGTTCAACGAGCTTATGGCGCCGTGAACCTCTAATGGGGACTACCCGTATCAACTAGGTGGTCAGAGTAACATTTTACCAAATCCGGATTCGAAACACGAGTATCCATATATATTTCATTAGCCCAATAAAGCACGTGGACTTCTACATACAATCAACACCTCACCCCGCCAGGATTGGAACCGACGGCCCACGAGCCAACAATTGTGACCGGGGAATGCTGCCTCTGGACCACCAGGATACTAAAAGCAGTCCTAGACTCTGTTATATTTCACACAAAGCCTGTTCAACGAACTTATGGCACCGTGAACCTCTAATGGGGACTACCCGTATCACGTAGGTGGTCAGAGTAACGTTTTACCAAATCCAGCTTCGAAACACAAGGATCCATAAACATTTCATTAGTCCAATAAAGCACGCAGACTTCTACATACAATCAACACCTCGCCCCGCCAGGATTGGAACCCACGGCCCGCGAGCCCATGACTGTGACACGGGGAACGCTACCTCTGGACCACCAGGATACTAAGAGCAGTCCTAGACTCTGTTAAATTTCACACAAAGTCTGTTCATCGAGCTTATGGTGCCGCGAACCTGTAATGGGGCTACCCGTATGACGTAGGTGGTCAGGGTAACGTTTTACAAATCTGGCTTCGAAACAAGAGGATCCATATATATTTCACTAGCCCAATAATGGACGCAGACTTCTACATACAATCAGCACCTTACCCCGCCAGGATTCGAACCGACGGCCCACGAGCCAACAATTGTGACCGGGGAATGCTGCCTCTGGACCACCAGGATACTAAAAGCAGTCCAAGACTCTGTTATATTTCACACAAAGCATGTTCAACGAGCTTATGGCGCCGTGAATCTCTAATGGGGACTACCCGTATCTCGTAGGTGGTCAGAGTAAGGTTTTACCAAATCCGGCTTCGAAACACGAGGATCCATATATATTTCAATTAGCCCAATAAAGCATGCGGACTTCTACATACAATCAACACCGCACCCCGCAAGGATTCGAACCCACTGCCCACGAGTCCACGACTGTGACCGGAAAACGCTACCTCTGGACGACCAGGATACTAAAAACAGTCCTAGTCTCTGTAATAATTCACACAAAGCCTTTTCAACGAACTTTTGGCGCCGTGAACCTCTAATGGGGACTACCCATATCACGTAGGTGGTCAGAGTAACGTTTTACAAAATCTGGTTTCGAAACACGAGGATCCATATATATTTCATTAGCCCAATAAAGCACGCGGATTCTACATACAATCAACACCTCACCCCGCCAGGATTGGAACATCACACCCACGGGGAACTCATGATCAGGACTGGGAACGCTACCTCTGGACCACCAGGATACTAAAAGCAGTCCTAGACACTGTTAAATTTCACTCAAAGCCTGTTGAACGAGCTTATGGCGCCGGGAACCTCTAATGGGGACTACCCGTATCACATAGGTGGTCAGAGTAACGTTTTACAAAATCCGGCTTTGAAACACGAGGATCCATATATATTTCATTAGCCCAATAAAGCACGCGGACTTCTACATACAATCAACACCTCACCCCGCCAGGATTCCCAAACTCCACGCCCACCCCAGCCCATGATTGTGGAACGGGAACGCTACCTCCATTCACCAGGATACCAAAAGTAGCCCGAGACTTCTGTTATATTTCACAATAAAAGCCTGTTCAACGAGCTTATGGCGCCGTGAATTTAATGGGACTAAATTCGTGATCTCCGTGAGGGTGGTCAGAGTACAGACTTTTACCAAACCGGATTCAAACACGAGGATCCATATATATTTCATTAAATTAATTAGTTACCAGATCTCTACATATAATCAACACCTCACCCCGCTTACGATTTGAACCCACGGCCCACGAGCCCATGACTGTGACCTTCAGACGCTACCTGACCACCAGGATACTAAAAGCAGTCGTAGACTCTGTTATATTTCACTCAAAGCCTGTTCAACGAGCTTATGGCGCCATGAACCTCTAATGGGGCTGCCCGTATCTCGTAGGTGGTCAGAGTAACATTTTACCAAATCCGGATTCGAAACATGAGGATCCATATATATTTCATTAGCACAATAAAGCAAGTAAACTTCTACATACAATCAACACCTCACCCCGCCAGGATTCGAACCCACGGCCCACGAGCCCATGACTGTTAACCGGGAACGCTACCTCTGGACCACCACGATACTAAATGCAGTCCTAGACTCTGTTATATTTCACACAAAGCCTGTTCAACGATCTTATGGCACCGTGAACCTCTAATGGGGACTACCTGTATCACGTGGGTGGTCAGAGTAACATTTTACCAAATCCGGATTCGAAACACGAGTATCCATATATATTTCATTAGCCCAATAAAGCACGCGGACTTCTACATACAATCAACACCTCACCCCGCCAGGATTCGAACCCACGGCCCACGAGCCCATGCCTGTGACCGGGGACTGCTACCTCTGGACCACCAGGATACTGAAAGCAGTCGTAGACTCTGTTATATTTCACTCAAAGCCTGTTCAACGAGCTTATGGCGCCGTGAACCTCTAATGGGGACTACCCGTATCAACTAGGTGGTCAGAGTAACGTTTTACCAAATCCGGCTTCGAAACACAAGGATCCATATATATTTCATTAGCCCAATAAAGCAAGCAGACTTCTACATACAATCAACACCTCACCCCGCCAGGATTGGAACAGACGGCCCACGAGCCAACAATTGTGACCGGGGAATGCTGCCTCTGGACCACCAGGATACTAAAAGCAGTCCTAGACTCTGTTATATTTCACACAAAGCCTGTTCAACGAACTTATGGCGCCGTGAACCTCTAATGGGGACTACCCGTATCACGTAGGTGGTCAGAGTAACGTTTTACCAAATCCAGCTTCGAAACACAAGGATCCATAAATATTTCATTAGTCCAATAAAGCACGCAGACTTCTACATACAATCAACACCTCGCCCCGCCAGGATTGGAACCCACGGCCCACGAGCCCATGACTGTGACACGGGGAACGCTACCTCTGGACCACCAGGATACTAAGAGCAGTCATAGACTCTGTTAAATTTCACACAAAGTCTGTTCATGGAGCTTATGGTGCCGCGAACCTCTAATGGGGCTACCCGTATGACGTAGGTGGTCAGAGTAACGTTTTACAAATCTGGCTTCGAAACAAGAGGATCCATATATATTTCACTAGGCCAATAATGGACGCAGACTTCTACATACAATCAGCACCTCACCCCGCCAGGATTCGAACCGATGGCCCTCGAGCCAACAATTGTGACCGGGGAATGCTGCCTCTGGACCACCAGGATACTAAAAGCAGTCGTAAACTCTGTTATATTTCACTCAAAGCATGTTCAACGAGCTTATGGCGCCGTGAACCTCTAATGGGGACTACCCGTATCAACTAGGTGGTCAGAGTAACATTTTACCAAATCCGGATTCGAAACACGAGTATCCATATATATTTCATTAGCCCAATAAAGCACGCGGACTTCTACATACAATCAACACCTCACCCCGCCAGGATTCGAACCCACGGCGCACGAGCCCATGACTGTGACTAGGGACGCTACCTCTGGACCACCAGGATACTAAAAGCAGTCCTAGACTTTGTTATATTTCACACAAAGCCTGTTCAACGAGCTTATGGCGCCGTGAACATTCAAATGGGGACTCCCCGTATCAACTAGGTGGTCAGAGTAACGTTTTACCAAATCCGGCTTCGAAACACAAGGATCCATATATATTTCATTAGCCCAATAAAGCAAGCAGACTTCTACATACAATCAACACCTCACCCCGCCAGGATTGGAACCGACGGCCCACGAGCCAACAATTGTGACCGGGGAATGCTGCCTCTGGACCACCAGGATACTAAAAGCAGTCCTAGACTCTGTTATATTTCACACAAAGCCTGTTCAACGAACTTATGGCGCCGTGAACCTCTAATGGGGACTACCCGTATCACGTAGGTGGTCAGAGTAACGTTTTACCAAATCCAGCTTCGAAACACAAGGATCCATAAATATTTCATTAGTCCAATAAAGCACGCAGACTTCTACATACAATCAACACCTCGCCCCGCCAGGATTGGAACCCACGGCCCACGAGCCCATGACTGTGACACGGGGAACGCTACCTCTGGACCACCAGGATACTAAGAGCAGTCCTAGACTCTGTTAAATTTCACACAAAGTCTGTTCATCGAGCTTATGGTGCCGCGAACCTCTAATGGGGCTACCCGTATGACGTAGGTGGTCAGAGTAACGTTTTACAAATCTGGCTTCGAAACAAGAGGATCCATATATATTTCACTAGCCCAATAATGGACGCAGACTTCTACATACAATCAGCACCTCACCCCGCCAGGATTCGAACCGATGGCCCTCGAGCCAACAATTGTGACCGGGGAATGCTGCCTCTGGACCACCAGGATACTAAAAGCAGTCCTAGACTCTGTTATATTTCACACAAACCCTGTTCAACGAGCTTATGGCGCCGTGAACCTCTAATGGGGACTACCCGTATCATGTAGGTGGTCAGAGTAACATTTTACCAAATCCGGTATCGAAACACGAGGAACCATATATATTTCATTAGCTCAATAAAGCACGCGGACTTCTACATACAATCAACACCTCACCACGCCAGGATTGGAACACGCTGCCCACGAACCCATGACTGTGACCGGGGAACGCTACCTCTCGACCACCAGGATACTAAAAGGAGTCCTAGACTCTGTTAAATTTCACACAAAGACTGTTCAACGAGCTTATGGAGCCGTGAACCTCTGATCCGGACTACCCGTATCACGTAGGTGGTCAGAGTAACGTTTTACCAAATACGGCTTCGAAACACGAGGATCCATATATATTTCATTAACCCAATAAAGCACGCGGACTTCTAAATACAATCAACACCTCACCCCGCCAGGATTCCAACCCACGGCCCACGAGCCCATGACTGTGAACGGGGAACGCTACCTCTGGACCACCAGGATACTAAAAGCAGTCCTAGACTCTGTTATATTTCACACAAAGACTGTTCAACGAGATTATGGCACCGTGAACCGCTAATGGGGACTACACGTATCACGTAGGTGGTCAGAGTAAAGTTTTACAAAATCAGGCTTCGAAACACGAGGATCCATATATATTTCATTAGCCTAATAAAGCACGCGGACTTCTACATACAATCAACACCTCACCCCGCCAGGATTGGAACACGCGGCCCACGAACCTATGACTGTGACCGGGGAACGCTATCTTCTGACCACCAGGATACTAAAAGCAGCCCAAGACTTTTGTTATATTTCAAAGCCTGTTCAACGGTGCTTATGGCGCCGTGAACATTCTAATGGGGACTACCCGTATCACGTAGGTGGTCAGAGTAACGTTTTACCAAATCCGGCTTCGAAACACAAGGATCCATATATATTTCATTAGCGCAATAAAGCACGCGGACTTCTACATACAATCAACACCTCACCCCGCCAGGATTGGAACCCACGGCCCACGAGCCCATGACTGTTAATGGGGAACGCTACCTCTAGACCACCAGGATACTAAAAGCAGTCCTAGACTCTGTTATATTTCACACAAAGCCTGTTCAACGAGCTTATGGCGCCGTGAACATTCTAATGGGGACTACACGTATCACGTAGGTGGTCAGAGTAAAGTTTTACAAAATCAGGCTTCGAAACACGAGGATCCATATATATTTCATTAGCCTAATAAAGCACGCGCGGACTTCTACATACAATCAACACCTCACCCCACCAGGATTCGAACCCACGGCCCACGAGCCCATGACTGTTAATAATGTGGGGAACGCTACCTCTGGGACCGACCAGGATACTAAAAAGCAGTCAGAGACTCTGTTATATTTCACTCAAAGCCTGTTCAACGAGCTTATGGCGCCATGAACCCTCTAATGGGGCTGCCCAAATCTCGAGGTGGTCAGAGTAACATTTTACCACAACCGATTCGAAACATGAGATCCATATATATTTCATTAGCGCCAACAAAGCAAGCGAACTTCTACATACAATCAACACCACCCCGCCAGGATTCGAAACCCACGCCTTACTTGTTTCCATGACTGTTAACGGGGAATGGCCTGCACCACCAGGATACTAAAAGCAGTCCTAGACTCTGTTATATTTCACACAAAGCCTGTTCAACGAGCTTATGGCGCCGTGAACATTCTAATGGGGACTACACGTATCACGTAGGTGGTCAGAGTAACGTTTTACCAAATCCGGCTTCGAAACACAAGGATCCATATATATTTCATTAGCGCAATAAAGCACGCGGACTTCTACATACAATCAACACCTCACCCCGCCAGGATTGGAACCCACGGCCCACGAGCCCATGACTGTTAATGGGGAACGCTACCTCTGGACCACCAGGATACTAAAAGCAATCCTAGATTCTATTATATTTCACACAAACCCTGTTCAACAAGCTTATGGAGCCGTGAACCTCTAATGGGGACTACCCATATCACGTAGGTGGTCAGAGTAACGTTTTACCAAATACGGCTTCGAAACACGAGGATCCATATATATTTCATTAACCCAATAAAGCACGCGGACTTCTAAATACAATCAATACCTCACCCCGCCAGGATTCCAACCCACGGCCCACGAGCCCATGACTGTGAACGGGGAACGCTACCTCTGGACCACCATGATACTAAAAGCAGTCGTAGACTCTGATATATTTCACTCAAAGCCTGTTCAACGAGCTTATGGCGCCGTGAACATCTAATGGGGACTACCCGTATCTCGTAGGTGGTCAGAGTAACATTTTACCAAATCCGGATTCGAAACACGAGGATCCATATATATTTCATTAGCCCAATAAAGCACGCGGACTTCTACATACAATCAACACCTCACCCCGCCAGGATTCGAACCCATGGCCCACGAGCCCATGACTGTGACCGGGGACGCTACCTCTGGACCACCAGGATACTAAAAGCAGTCGTAGACTTTGTAATATTTCACTCTAAGCCTGTTCAAGGAGCTTATGGCGCCATGAACCTCTAATGGGGCTGCCCGTATCTCGTAGGTGGTCAGAGTAACATTTTACCAAATCCGGATACGAAACATGAGGATCCATATATATTTCATTAGCACAATAAAGCAAGCGAACTTCTACATACAATCAACACCTCACCCCGCCAGGATTCGAACCCACGGCCCACGAGCCCATGACTGTTAACGGGGGACGCTACCTCTGGACCACTAGGATACTAAACGCAGTCGTAGACTCTGTTATATTTCACACAAAGCCTGTTCAACGATCTTATGGCACCGTGAACCTTTAATAGGGACTACCTGTATCACGTAGGTGGTCAGAGTAACGTTTTACCAAATCCGGCTTCGAAAAACAAGGATCCATATATATTTCATTAGCCCAATAAAGCACGCAGATTTCTACATACAATCAACACCTCACCCCGCCAGGATTGGAACCGACGGCCAACGAGCCAACAATTGTGACCGGGGAATGCTGCCTCTGGACCACCAGGATACTAAAAGCAGTCCTAGACTCTGTTACATTTCACACAAAGCCTGTTCAACGAACTTATGGCGCCGTGAACCTCTAATGCGGACTACCCGTGTCACGTAGGTGGTCAGAGTAACGTTTTACCAAATCCGGCTTCGAAACACAAGGATCCATAAATATTTCATTAGCCCAATAAAGCACGCAGACTTCTACATACAATCAACACCTCATCCCGCCAGGATTGGAACACGCGGCTCACGAACCCATGACTGTGACCGGGGAATGCTACCTCCGGACCACCAGGATACTAAAAGGAGTCCTAGACTCTGTTAAATTTCACACAAAGTCTGTTCAACGAGCTTATGGAGCCGTGAACTTCTAATCGGGACTACCCGTATCACGTAGGTGGTCAGAGTAACGTTTTACCAAATACGGCTTCGAAACACGAGGATCCATATATATTTTATTAACCCAATAAAGCACGTGGACTTCTAAATACAATCAACACCTCACCCCGCTAGGATTCCAACCCACGGCCCACGAGCCCATGACTGTGAACGGGGAACGCTACCTCTGGACCAGCAGGAAACTAAAAGCAGTCCTAGACTCTGTTATATTTCACACAAAGCCTGTTCAACGATCATATGGCGCCGTGAACCTCTAATGGGGACTACCCGTATCACGTAGGTGGTCAGAGTAACGTTTTACCAAATCCTGCTTCGAAACACGAGGATCCATATATATTTCATTAGCCCAATAAACCACACGGACTTCTACATACAATCAACACCTCACGCCGAAAGGATTCGAACCCACGGCCCACGAGCCCATGACTGTGACCGGGGACTGCTACCTCTGGACCACCAGGATACTAAAAGCAGTCCTAGACTCTGTTAAATTTCACACAAAGTCTGTTCAACGAGCTTATGGTGCCGCGAACTTCTAATGGGGATTTCGCGTATCACGTAGGTGGGCAGAGTAACGTTTTACAAATCTGGCTTCGAAACACAAGGATCCATAAATATTTCATTAGCCCAATAAAGCACGCAGACTTCTACATACAATCAACACCTCACCCCGCCAGGATTGGAACCCACGGCCCACGAGCCCATGACTGTGACACGGGGAATGCTACCTCTGGACCACCAGGATACTAAAAGCAGTCCTAGACTCTATTATATTTCACACAAAGTCTTTTCATCGAGCTTATGGCGCCGGGATCCTCTAATGGGGACTACCCGTATCTCGTAGGTGGTCAGAGTAACGTTTTACCAAATCCGGCATCGAAACACGAGGATCCATATATATTTCATTAGCCCAGTAAAGCACGCGGCCTTCTACATACAATCAACACCTCACCCCGCCAGGATTCGAACCCACGACCCACGAGCCCATGACTGTGAACGGGGAACGCTACCTCTGGACCACCAGGATAATAAAAGCAGTCCTAGACTCTGTTATATTTCACTCAAAGCCTGTTCAACGAGCTTATGGCGCCGAGAAACTCTAATGGGGCTACCCGTATCTTGTAGGTGGTAAGAGTAACATTTTACCAAATCCGGATTCGAAACACGAGGATCCTTATATATTTCATTAGCCCAATAAAGCAAGCGAACTTCTACATACAATCAACACCTCACCACGCCAGGATTCGAACCCACGGCCCACGAGCCTATGACTGTTAACGGGGAACGCTACCTCTGGACCACCAGGATACTAAAAGCAGTCCTAGACTCTGTTATATTTCACACAAAGCCTGTTCAACGAGCTTATGGCGCCGTGAACATTCTAATGGGGACTACCCGTATCACGTAGGTGGTCTGAGTAACGTTTTACCAAATACCGCATCGAAACACAAGTATCCATATATATTTCATTAGCCCAATAAAGCATGCGGACTTCTACATACAATCAACACCTCACCCCGCCAGGATTCAAACCCACGGCCCACGAGCCCATGACTGTGGACGGGGAACGCTACCTCTGGACCTCCAGGAAACTAATAGCAGTCCTAGACTCTGTTATATTTCACACAAAGCCTGTTCAACGATCTTATGGCGCCGTGAACTTCTAATGGGGACTACCCGTATCACGTAGGTGGTCAGAGTAACGTTTTACCAAATCCTGCTTCGAAACACGAGGATCCATATATATTTCATTAGCCCAATAAACCACACGGACTTCTACGCCACAATCAACCTCACGCCGAAAAGGATTCAGACCCCCACGACCCCTGAGCCCATGACTGTGACCGGGACTCCTGGATTACAGGATACTAAAAACACGTTCTCGCGACTCTGTTAAATTTCACACAAAGTCTCTGTTCAGCAGGCTTATGGTTGCGCAGCAGAACTTCCTATAGGGACACTACCCGTATCTGCGTGGAGGTTGGTCAGGTAAACATCACAAATCGGCGTATGAAACCACGAGGGATCCATATATATATTTCGGTATTGTGACGCAGCGGACTTCTACATACAATCAACACCTCACCCCGCCACGATTGGAACCCACGGCCCACGAACCCATGACTGTGACCGGGGAACGTTACCTCTGGACCACCAGGATACTAAAAGGAGTCCTAGACTCTGTTATATTTCACACAAAGCCTGTTGAACGAGCTTATGGTGCCGCGAACTTCTAATGGGGACTACCCGTATCACGTAGGTGGTCAGAGTAACGTTTTAGCAAATCCGGCTTCGAAACACGAGGATCCATATATATTTCATTAGCCCAATAAAGCATGCGGACTTCTACATACAATCAACAACTCACCCCGCAAGGATTCGAACCCATTGCCCACGAGCCCACGACTGTGACCGAAAAACGCTACCTCTGGACGACCAGGATAATAAAAACAGTCCTAGTCTCTGTAATAACTCTTACAAAGCCTTTTCAACGAACTTATGGCGCCGTGAACCTCTAATGGGGACTACCCATATCACGTAGGTGGTCAGAGTAACGTTTTACAAAATCTGGTTTCGAAACACGAGGATCCATATGTATTTCATTAGCCCAATAAAGCACGCGGACTTCTACATACAATCAACACCTCACCCCGCCAGGATTGGAACACGCGGCTCACGAACCCATGACTGTGACCGAGGAATGCTACCTCTGGACCGACAGGACACTAAAAGGAGTCCTAGACTCTGTTAAATTTCACACAAAGTCTGGTCAACGAGCTTATGGAGCCGTGAACTTCTAATCGGGACTACCCGTATCACGTAGGTGGTCAGAGTAACGTTTTACCAAATACGGCGTCGAAACGCGAGGATCCATATATATTTCATTAACCCAATAAAGCACGCAGACTTCTAAATACAATCAACACCTCACCCCGCTAGGATTCCAACCCACGGCCCACGAGCCCATGACTGTGAACGGGGAACGCTACCTCTGGACCAGCAGGAAACTAAAAGCAGTCCTAGACTCTGTTATATTTCACACAAAGCCTGTTCAACGATCTTATGGCGCCGTGAACCTCTAATGGGGACTACCCGTATCACGTAGATGGTCAGAGTAACGTTTTACCAAATCCTGCTTCGAAACACGAGGATCCATATATATTTCATTCGCCCAATAAACCACACGGACTTCTACATACAATCAACACCTCACGCCGAAAGGATTCGAACCCACGGCCCACGAGCCCATGACTGTGACCGGGGACTGCTACCTCTGGACCACCAGGATACTAAAAGCAGTCCTAGACTCTGTTAAATTTCACACAAAGTCTGTTCAACGAGCTTATGGTGCCGCGAACTTCTAATGGGGACTACCCGTATCACGTAGGTGGTCAGAGTAACATCTTACCAAATCCGGCATCGAAACACGAGGATCCATATATATTTCATTAGCCCAATAAACCACGCGGACTTCTACATACAATCAACACCTCACCCCGCCACGATTGGAACCCACGGCCCACGAACCCATGACTGTGACCGGGGAACGCTACCTCTGGACCACCAGGATACTAAAAGGAGTCCTAGACTCTGTTATATTTCACACAAAGCCTGTTGAACGAGCTTATGGTGCCGCGAACTTCTAATGGGGACTACCCGTATCACGTAGGTGGTCAGAGTAACGTTTTAGCAAATCCGGCTTCGAAACACGAGGATCCATATATATTTCGTATTCAATAAAAGCCGCAGCGGACTACCATTACAATGTACCTCACACATGGGATTCAGACCCGTGAGCCCACATGACTGTGAGCAGGCGCTCCGGACCACCGGGATAATAAAGCAGTCCTAGACTCTGTTATATTTCACTCAAACACAATTCAGCAGAGCTTATAGCGCCGAAGAAACTCTAATGGGGCTACCGTGTGTATCTTGTAGATTGGTAGAGAGTAACATTTTACCAAATCGGGATTGAAAACCACGAGGATCCTTATATATATTTCATTAGCCCAATAAAGCATGCGGACTTCTACATACAATCAACACCTCACCCCGCCAAGATTCAAACCCACGGCCCACGAGCCCATGACTGTGGACGGGGAACGCTACCTCTGGACCTCCAGGAAACTAATAGCAGTCCTAGACTCTGTTATATTTCACACAAAGCCTGTTCAACGATCTTATGGCGCCGTGAACTTCTAATGGGGACTACCCGTATCACGTAGGTGGTCAGAGTAACGTTTTACCAAATCCTGTTTCGAAACACGAGGATCCATATATATTTCATAAGCCCAATAAACCACGCGGACTTCTACATACAATCAACACCTCACACCCCATAAGATTATTATTTGAGCCCCACGGCTGTAGCCAGACGAGAGCCTTCTCTCTGGACCAGGAAACTAATAGCAGTCCTAGACTCTGTTATATTTCACACAAAGCCTGTTCAACGATCTTATGGCGCCGTGAACTTCTAATGGGGACTACCCGTATCACGTAGGTGGTCAGAGTAACGTTTTACCAAATCCTGTTTCGAAACACGAGGATCCATATATATTTCATAAGCCCAATAAACCACGCGGACTTCTACATACAATCAACACCTCACTCCGAAAGGATTCGAACCCACGGCCCACGAGCCCATGACTGTGGCCGGGGACTGCTACCTCTGGACCACCAGGATACTAAAAGCAGTCCTAGACTCTGTTATATTTCAATCAAAGCCTGTTCAACGAGCTTATGGCGCCATGAACCTCTTATGGGGACTCCCCGTGTCTCGTAGGTGGTCAGAGTAACATTTTATCAAATCCGGATTCGAAACACGAGGATCCATATATATTTCATTAGCCCAATAAAGCAAGCGAACTTCTACATACAATCAACACCACACCCCGCCAGGATTCGAACCCACGGCCCACGAGCCCTTTGACTGTTAACGGGGAACGCTACCTCTGGACCACCAGAATACTAAAAGCAGTCCTAGACTCTGTTATATTTCACACAAAGCCTGTTGAATGAGCTTATGGTGTAGCGAACTTCTAATGGGGACTACTGCATTATTATCCGTGGGTGTGAAGTAAGATTTTACCAAATCGGCGCCAAAACACGAGGATCATATATATTTCATTGTGGCCCAATAAAACCTTACGGACTTCTACATACAATTTACCTCACCGCCAGGATTAGTGCGGCATTACGAGCCAACAACTGTGACCCGGGGAATGCTACCTCTGGACCACCAGGATACTTAAGCAGTCGTAAATATTTATATTATTTCCTGCAGCTATTCGCGAACTTATAAACATTGAACCTCTAATAAAGAGGACTACCCGTATCACGCGTGGTGGTCAAGTAACGTTTTACCAAATCCGGCTTCGAAACACAAGGTTCCATAAATATTTCGTTAGCCTAATAAAGCACGCAGATTTGTACATATAATCAACAACTCACCCCGCCAGGATTGGAACCCACGGCCCACGAGCCCATGACTGTGACACGGGGAACGCTACCTCTGGACCACCAGGATACTAAAAGCAGTCCTAGACTCTGTTATATTTCACACAAAGCCTGTTCAACGAACTTATGGCGCCGTGAACCTCTAATGGGGACTAGCCGTATCACGTAGGTGGTCAGTGTAACGTTTTACCAGATCCGGCTTCGAAACACGAGGATCCTGCATTCATTTCATTAGCCCAATAAAGCACGCAGACTTCTACATACAATCAACACCACACCCTGCCAGGATTGGAACCCACGGCCCACGAGCCCATGACTGTGAACGGGGAACGCTACCTCTGGACCACCAGGATAATAAAAGCAGTCCTAGACTCTGTTATATTTCACTCAAAGCCTGTTCAACGAGCTTATGGCGCCGAGAAACTCTAATGGGGCTACCCGTATCTTGTAGGTGGTAAGAGTAACATTTTACCAAATCCGGATTCGAAACACGAGGATCCTTATATATTTCATTAGCCCAATAAAGCAAGCGAACTTCTACATACAATCAACACCTCACCCCGCCAGGATTGGAACCCACGGCCCACGAGCCCATGACTGTGACACGGAGAATGCTACCTCTGGACCACCAGGATACTAAAAGCAGTCCTAGACTCTATTATATTTCACACAAAGTTTTTTCATCGAGCTTATGGCGCCGGGATCCTCTAATGGGGACTACCCGTATCTCGTAGGTGGTCAGAGTAACGTTTTACCAAATCCGGCATCGAAACACGAGGATCCATATATATTTCATTAGCCCGATAAAGCACGCGGCCTTCTACATACAATCAACACCTCACCCCACCAGGATTCGAACCCACGACCCACGAGCCCATGACTGTGAACGGGGAACGCTACCTCTGGACCACCAGGATAATAAAAGCAGTCCTAGACTCTGTTATATTTCACTCAAAGCCTGTTCAACGAGCTTATGGCGCCGAGAAACTCTAATGGGGCTACCCGTATCTTGTAGGTGGTAAGAGTAACATTTTACCAAATCCGGATTCGAAACCACGAGGATCATATATATTTCATTATTTAAATAAAGCAAAAGCCGAACTTCTACATACACAATCAACACTCACCGCCGAGTTCGAACCCATGGCCCACGAGCCCATGACTGTGACAGGGGAACGCTACCTCTGGACCACCAGGATACTAAAAGCAGTCCCAGACTCTGTTATATTTCACACAAAGCCTGTTCAACGAGCTTATGGCGCCGTGAACCTCTAATGGGGCTACACGTATCTCGTAGGTGGTAGGAGTAACATTTTGCCAAATCCGGATTCGAAACAAGAGGATCCTTATATATTTCATTAGCCCAATAACGCAGGCGAACTTCTACATACAATCAACACCTCAACCCGCCAGGATTCGAACCCACGGCACACGAGCCCATGACTGTTAACGGGGAACGCTACCTCTGGACCTCCGAAACTAATAGCAGTCTGAGCTCTGTTATATTTCGCAAAGCCTGTTCCATGATCTTATGGCGCCGTGAACCTAATGGGGACTACCCGTATGCGTAGGTGGTGGTCAGACTAACGTTTACCATGTTTGAAACACGAGGGATTACATATATATTTCGTGGCCCAATATACCTGTGGGACACACAATCAACACCTCCTCCGAAGGATTCAGACCCTGACCTCTGATGCCTGTGGCCGGGGACTGCTGCCTCTGGACCACCAGGATGCTAAAGCGGTCCTAGACTCTGTTATATTTCAATCAAAGCCTGTTCAGCGAGGCTTGTGGCGCCATAGACCTCTTATGGGGACTTCCCGTATTATCTACGTGAGTGGTCGGTAACATTTTATCAAATCCGGATTCGAAACACGAGGATCCATATATATTTCATTAGCCCAATAAAGCAAGCGAACTTCTACATACAATCAACACCACACCCCGCCAGGATTCGAACCCACGGCCCACGAGCCCTTTGACTGTTAACGGGGAACGCTACCTCTGGACCACCAGAATACTAAAAGCAGTCCTAGACTCTGTTATATTTCACACAAAGCCTGTTGAATGAGCTTATGGTGCCGTGAACATTCTAATGGGGACTACCCGTATCACGTAGGTGGTCAGAGTAATGTTTAACCAAATCCGGCTTCGAAACACGAGGATCCATATATATTTCATTAGCCCAATAAACCACGCAGACTTCTACATACAATCAACACCTCACCCCGCCAGGATTGGAACCCACGGCCCATGAGCCCATGACTGTGACAAGGCGAACGCTACCTCTGGACCACCAGGATACTAAAAGCAGTCCTAGACTATGTTAAATTTCACACAAAGTCTCTTCAACGAGCTTATGGTGTAGACTTCTAATAGGACTACCCGTATCACGTAGGTGGTCAGAGTAAGATTTTACCAAATCCGGCATCGAAACACGAGGATCATATATATTTCATTAGCCCAATAAAGCACGCGGACTTCTACATACAATCAACACCTCACCCCGCCAGGATTAGAACCGACGGCCCACGAGCCAACAACTGTGACCGGGGAATGCTACCTCTGGACCACCAGGATACTTAAAGCAGTCGTAAACTCTGTTATATTTCACACAAAGCCTGTTCAACGAACTTATGGCGCCGTGAACCTCTAATGGGGACTACCCGTATCACGTAGGTTGTCAGAGTAACGTTTTACCAAATCCGGCTTCGAAACACAAGGATCCATAAATATTTCATTAGCCCAATAAAGCACGCAGACTTCTACATACAATCAACACCACACCCTGCCAGGATTGGAACCCACGGCCCACGAGCCCATGACTCTGACAAGGGGAAAGCTACCTCTGGACCACCAGGATACTAAAAGCAGTCCTAGACTCGATTATATTTCACACAAAGCCTGTTCAACGAGCTTATGGCGCCGGGAACCTCTAATGGGGACCACCCGTATCTCGTAGGTGGTCAGAGTAACGTTTTACCAAATCCGGCTTCGAAACACGAGGATCCATATATATTTCATTAGTCCAATAAAGCACGCGGACTTCTACATACAATCAACACCTCACCCCTCCAGGATTCGAACCCACGGCCCACGAGCCCATAACTGTGACCGGGGAATGCTGCCTCTGGACCGCAAGGATACTAAAAGCAGTCCTAGACTCTGTTATATTTTACACAAAGCATGTTCAACGAGCTTATGGTGCCGTGAACCTCTAATGGGGACTACCCGTATCACGTAGGTGGTCATAGTAAGGTTTTACCAAATCCGGCTTCGAAACATGAGGATCCATATATATTTCATTAGTCCAATAAAGCACGCGGACTTCTACATACAATCAACACCTCACCCCGCCAGGATTCGAACCCACGACCCACGAGCCCATGACTGTGAACGGGGAACGCTACCTCTGGACCACCAGGATAATAAAAGTAGTCCTAGACTCTGTTATATTTCACTCAAAGCCTGTTCAACGAGCTTATGGCGCCGAGAAACTCTAATGGGGCTACCCGTATCTTGTAGGTGGTAAGAGTAACATTTTACCAAATCCGGATTCGAAACACGAGGATCCTTATATATTTCATTAGCCCAATAAAGCAAGCGAACTTCTACATACAATCAACACCTCACCCCGCCAGGATTGGAACCCACGGCCCACGAGCCCGCGGCTGTGCAGGGAATGCTGCCTCTGGACCACCAGGATACTAAAAGCAGTCCTAGACTCTGTGTATTTCACACAAAGTTTTTCATCGAGCTTATGGCGCATGGGATCTCTAATGGGACTACCCGTATCGTAGGTGGTCAGAGTAACGTTTTGCAAATCCGGCATCAGAAACTTGAGATCCATATATATTTCATTAGCCAGAATAAGCCACCTTTGACCTTCTACATACAATCAACACCTCCACCCACCAGGATTCAGACCTTGACCCACGAGCCCATGACTGGCAGACAGGGGGAACGCCTCGGACACCAGGATAATAAAAGCAGTCCTAGACTCTGTTATATTTCCTCAAAGCGAGCTTAACCGGCGCTCTAATGGGGCTACCCGTATCTTGTAGGTGGTAAGAGTAATATTTTACCAAATCCGGATTCGAAACACGAGGATCCTTATATATTTCATTAGCCCAATAAAGCAAGCGAACTTCTACATAAAATCAACACCTCACCACGCCAGGATTCGAACCCACGGCCCACGAGCCCATGACTGTGAACGGGGAACGCTACCTCTGGACCACCAGGATACTAAAAGCAGTCCTAGACTCTGTTATATTTCACACAAAGCCTGTTCAACGAGCTTATGGCGCCGTGAACATTCTAATGGGGACTACCCGTATCACGTAGGTGGTCTGAGTAACGTTTTACCAAATACGGCTTCGAAACACAAGTATCCATATATATTTCATTAGCCCAATAAAGCATGCGGACTTCTACTTTAATCAACACCTCACCCCGCCAGGATTCAGACCCACGGCCCACGAGCCCATGACTGTTAACGGGGAACGCTACCTCTGGACCACCAGGATACTAAAAGCAGTCCTAGACTCTGTTATATTTCACACAAAGCCTGTTCAACGAGCTTATGTCGCCGTGAACATTCTAATGGGGACTACCCGTATCACGTAGGTGGTCTGAGTAACGTTTTAACAAATACGGCTTAGAAACACAAGTATCCATATAAATTTCATTAGCCCAATAAAGCATGTAGACTTCTACATACAATCAACACCTCACCCCGCCAGGAATCAAACCCACGGCCCACGAGCCCATGACTCTGGACGGGGAACGCTACCTCTGGACCTCCAGGAAACTAATAGCAGTCCTAGACTCTGTTATATTTCACACAAAGCCTGTTCAACGATCTTATGGCGCCGTGAACTTCTAATGGGGACTACCCGTATCACGTAGGTGGTCAGAGTAACGTTTTACCAAATCCTATTTCGAAACACGAGGATCCATATATATTTCATTAGCCCAATAAACCACGCGGACTTCTACATACAATCAACACCTCACTCTGAAAGGATTCGAACCCACGGCCCACGAGCCCATGACTGTGACCGGGGACTGCTACCTCTGGACCACCAGGATACTAAAAGCAGTCCTAGACTCTGTTATATTTCAATCAAAGCCTGTTCAACGAGCTTATGGCGCCATGAACCTCTTATGGGGACTCCCCGTATCTCGTAGGTGGTCAGAGTAACATTTTATCAAATCCGGATTCGAAACACGAGGATCCATATATATTTCATTAGCCCAATAAAGCAAGCGAACTTCTACATACAATCAACACCTCACCCCGCCAGGATTCGAACCCACGGCCCACGAGCCCATGACTGTTAACGGGGAACGCTACCTCTGGACCACCAGAATACTAAAAGCAGTCCTAGACTCTGTTATATTTCACACAAAGCCTGTTGAATGAGCTTATGGTGCCGTGAACATTCTAATGGGGACTACCCGTATCACGTAGGTGGTCAGAGTAATGTTTAACCAAATCCGGCTTCGAAACACGAGGATACATATATATTTCATTAGCCCAATAAACCACGCAGACTTCTACATACAATCAACACCTCACCCCGCCAGGATTGGAACCCACGGCCCATGAGCCCATGACTGTGACAAGGCGAACGCTACCTCTGGACCACCAGGATACTAAAAGCAGTCCTAGACTATGTTAAATTTCACACAAAGTCTCTTCAACGAGCTTATGGTGTCGCGAACTTCTAATGGGGACTACCGGTATCACGTAGGTGGTCAGATTAAGATTTTACCAAATCCGGCATCGAAACACGAGGATCATATATATTTCATTAGCCCAATAAAGCACGCGGACTTCTACATACAATCAACACCTCACCCCGCCAGGATTAGTACCGACGGCCCACGAGCCAACAACTGTGACCGGGGAATGCTACCTCTGGACCACCAGGATACTTAAAGCAGTCGTAAACTCTGTTATATTTCACACAAAGCCTGTTCAACGAACTTATGGCGCCGTGAACCTCTAATGGGGAATACCCGTATCACGTAGGTGGTCAGAGTAACGTTTTACCAAATCCGGCGTCGAAACACAAGGATCCATAAATATTTCATTAGCCCAATAAAGCACGCAGACTTCTACATACAATCAACACCAGACCCTGCCAGGATTGGAACCCACGGCACACGAGCCCATGACTCTGACAAGGGGAACGCTACCTTTGGACCACCAGGATACTAAAAGCAGTCCTAGACTCTATTATATTTCACACAAAGCCTGTTCAACGAGCTTATGGCGCCGGGAACCTCTAATGGGGACCACCTGTATCT
This sequence comes from Homarus americanus, assembly GCF_018991925.1. Taxonomy (NCBI): domain Eukaryota; kingdom Metazoa; phylum Arthropoda; class Malacostraca; order Decapoda; family Nephropidae; genus Homarus; species Homarus americanus. The sequence continues at coordinate 40,686 of NW_024714632.1, forward strand.
CGTAGGTGGTCAGAGTAACGTTTTACCAAATCCGGCTTCGAAACA
>NW_024714633.1:0-3034 GCF_018991925.1 Homarus americanus
TCTACTTTCCGGGAATAAGAAAAAGGATAACTTCAAATTTTCCTGAAAATAGATATCATAGAAAACGGGAAATTTGTATAAAAATGGGAATGGGGAGTTGGTTAGATAACCGGGGCCCTTGTCGAAAATAGATTATCATAGAAACGGAAATTTTGTATCATGTAAAAATGGAAATATCTACTTTCCGCGAAAGTTGAGTTAGATAAACAACTTCGAAAATATCATCATAGAAAACGGGAAATTTGTATCATAAAATGGGAAATATCTACTTTCCGAAAGTTGAAGCACAGATAAACCAAATCTGCCGGTACGATTATCAGCAGAAAACGGGAAATTTGTATCATGTACGGGGAAATATCTACTTTCCGCGAAAAGTTGTTAGATAAACAACTTTCCCGAAAATACATTATCATAGAAAACGGAAATTTGTATCATAAAAATGGGAATATCTGCCCGTTGGTTAGATAACCAAATTTGGCTAAAAATAGATTATCATAGAAAACGGGAAATCATAAAAATGGGAATATATACTTTCCGCGAAAGAGTTAGTTAGATAAACAACTTTCCCGAAAATAGATTATCATAGAAAACGGGAAATTTGTATCATAAAAATGGGAAATATCTACTTTCCGGGAAAGTTAGGTTAGATAACCAAATTTGCCAAAATCAGATTATCATAGAAAACGGAAATTTGTATCATAAAAATGGGAATATCTACTTCCAAGCGAAAGTTGAGTTAGATAAACAACTTTCCCAAAATAGATTATCATAGAAAACGGAATTTGTATCATAAAAATGGGAAATACTCTACTTTCCGGAAAGTTGGTTATTCACTTCTCCGAGAAGAAGATAGATTTTCTACTTTTCGGAGTAGATTATCGATTTTTCGGGGAATACATTTTCGAATTTTGGGGAAATATTACCTAATTCTATGGTAGATTATCATAGAAACGGAAAATTTGTATCACAAAATGGGAAATATCAACTTCCGGGAAAGTTGAAGATAACCAATTTTCCGAAAATAGATTATCATAGAAAACGAAATTTGTATAAAAATGGGAAATATCTACTTTCCGGGAAAGTTGTTAGATAACCAAATTTGCCGAAGATAGATGGAAATATGTATCATAAAAATGGGAAATATCTACTTTCCGGGAAAGTTGGTTAGATAAATCAAATTGCCAAACATAGATTAATATCATAGAAAACGGAAATTTAATATAAAAATGGGAAATATATACTTTCCGCGAAAGTTAGTTAGATAAACAACTTTTCCCGAAAATAGATTATCATAGAAAACGGAAATTTGTATCATAAAAATGGAAATATCTACTCTTCCGGAGCAGATAAACTCAAATTTGCCGAAAATAGATTATCATAGAAAACGGAAATTTGTATCATAAAAAATGGAAATATCTACTTTCCGCGAAAGTTATTAGGATAAACAACTTTCCGGAAAATAGATTATCATAGAAAACGGAAATTTGTATCATAAAAAATGGGAAATATCTATTTCATCGGGAAAGTTGTTTAGATAAATCAACTTGCTGCAACAGATTATCATAGATGTAACGGAAATTTGTATCATAAAAAAATGGGAAATATTTTCCGGAAAGTTGGAGTTAGATAACCAAATTTGCCGAAAATAGATTATCATCATAGAAAACGGAAATTTGTATCATGTGGAAATATCTACTTTCCGCGAAAGTTGGTTAGATAAACAACTTTCCTGAAAAATAGATTATCATAGAAAACGGGAAATTTGTATCATAAAAATGGGAAATATCTACTTGTTGAAAGTTGATAGATAAACCAAATTTGCCGAAAATAGATTATCATAGAAAACGGAACAAATTTATCATAAAAAATGGGAAATATCTACTTTCCGGCGAAAAGTTAGATAAACAACTTTTCCGAAAATAGATTATCATAGAAAACGGAAATTGTATCATAAAAAATGGGGAAATTTCCGGGAGTTAGATACAACCTCAAATTCCTGCCGAAGATGATTATCATAGAAAACGGGAAATTTGTATCATAAAAAATGGGAAATATCTACTTCCCGCGAAAAAAACGGAAATTTGTATCATAAAAATGGGAAATATCTACTCCCGAAAGTTGAAAGAGATAAACAACTTTCCCGAAAATAGATTAATACAGAAAACGGGAAATTTGTATCATAAAATGGGAAAACTACTTTCCGGAAAGTTGGTTAGATAACCAAATTTGCCGAAAATAGATTATCAGAAAACGGAATTTGTATCATAAAAAATGGGAAATATCTACTTTCCGCGAAAGTTGATAGATAAACAACTTTCCCGAAAATAGATTATCAAAGAAACGAAATTTGTATCATAAAATAATGGAAATATCTACTTTCCGGGAAAAGTTGGTTATCTACTTTCCGGAAAGTTGGTTATCTACTTTCCGAAAAGTAGATAGATTTTCTACTTTCGAAAGTAGAATATCGATTTTCGAATAGATTTTCGAATTTTGGGGAAATATTACCTAATTTGCGAAGTAGACATCATAGAAAACGGAAATTTGTATCACAAAAATCGGAAATATCTACTTCCGGGAAAGTTGGTTAGATAACCAAATTTGCCGAAAATAGATTATCATAGAAAACGGGAAATTTGTATCATAAAAAATGGGAAATATCTACTTTCCGCGAAAGTTGATAGATAAACAACTTCCCGAAAATAGATTATCATAGAAAACGGAAATTTGTATCATAAAAATGGGAAATATCTACTTTCCGGGAATAGATAACCAAATTTGCCGAAAATAGATTATCATAGAAAACGGAAATTTGTATCATAAAAATGGGAAATATCTACTTTCCGCGAAAGTTGAGTTGATAAACAACTTTCCCGAAACAGATTATCATAGAAAACGGGAAATTTGTATCATAAAAATAGGAAATATCTACTTCCGGGAAAGTTGGTTAGATAACCAAATTTGCCAAACATAGATTATCATAGAAAACGGGAAATTTGTATCATAAAAAATGGGAAATATATACTTTCATGAA
>NW_024714634.1:0-9815 GCF_018991925.1 Homarus americanus
AATAAAAACGTAACAGACAACCACCCCCAAATAAAAACGTAACAGACAACCACCCCCCAAATAAAAACGTAACAGACAACCACCCCCAAATAAAAACGTAACAGACAACCACCCCCCAAATAAAAACGTAACAGACAGACAGACAGACCGAGACAGACACAGACAGACAGAGACTGACAGACAGAGAGACAGTCTATTTGTTTGTCTTTCTCTGTCTGTCTCTGTCAATATCTGTCATTTTCTATCTGTCTCTGCCTACTTGTTTGTGTGTCTGTCTGTCTTGTCTATCTCTATTACTATCTCTGTGTATGTCTCAGTCATTCTGTCTGTCTGTCTATTTGTCTGTCTGTCAGTCTGTCTGACCTGTCTTTGTCTCCTATTCTTTGTCTGTCAGTCTGTCTTTTTTGTCTGTGTCTTTCTCACTCTGTCTGCCTGCCTGTTTGCGTTTGTCTGCCGGTCTGTTTGTCTCCGTCTATCTGCTTTTGTCTGTCTGTCTGTCTGTCCATGTTTCTCACTTTTTCTGTCAATGTATGACTGTTTGTCTGCCTGCTCTGTCTGTCTTTCTCTTTCTATCTGTCTGTCTGTCTGTTCGTCTATCTCTGCATATCTGTCTGTCTGTCTGTCAGGCTCTGTTTTTGTCTGTCAGTGTCTGTCTGTCTGCATTTCTCATTCTGTCTGTCTGTGTCTGTCTGACTGTCTCTGACTGTTTGTCTTTCTGTCTCTGTTTGTCTGTCAGTCTCTGTCATTTTCTATCTGTCTCTGCCTGCTAGATAACAAGAACATGTTATTTCTTTACAAAGCAGAGTTTGAGTTGAGGCGGAACAACCAGAAAAATGTTCCAAGTTTGTTATAATTTCATCTTTTACCAAAGTGTTCCTGTTATTTAACAACTCAATCAGATACGTTACGTGACAGCGGTCGAGCCTGACGAGAGCGCCGGACCTTTTTATTTACGGCGATTCCTTCTTTATCTTGAGTTAGTGAATATAAAACGTATTTATCAATTTATGTCTTTGTAATATATCAGCGGCAACTGGTGAGACACATCAAGTCCACGATAGATCCTGATATTGGAGACATTTAACAAGAACCAACCCTAACACTCACACACACACGAACATAAGAATTGAGAAAACTGCAGAGCTTAAATCTAAATTTGTCTTATTTAAAACCATTTGTACGAGTTCCCTCCCGGTTGGGTAGTTTCAGTACCTTTGTAATATCACCGTTGTTTATCCCTGACTTCCATTTATATACCTCGATCATATCGCCCCTCATTCTACGTCTCTGCCTGTCTGTTCTGTCTGTGTAACTGGCTCTTTGTCTGTCTGTCTTTCTGTATGTCAATCTTTCTGTCTGTTTTTTGTCTGTATGTCTGTATCTGACTGTCTGTTTGTCTGTCTTCTCAGTCGTCTCTTGTGACAACTAATGTTGGAAGCGGAAGTAGTTCCCAGTTATCACAACAGAAGACAATCCCCAATGTGTAAAAATACTGGAAAAGTTTGCGTTATATTACCAATGTACAACTTTAATTTAGTTGTTTTATCACCTATAATCTTAACTTTACACAACTGGTGCCATATAACAACCTAATAATACAATAACAGGTAAATAAAGATTCAGGAAACATAAATACAACTTCTAAACACTTTTCCTTAGACCTCCTCACGGTGGCCTGACGGACTGGTACCACCGCCTTGCTCTGTGGGGGTCAGGTCTAGGCCCGGGTGGGTCTATACGTATAAATGATTGTTTACCTTGGATTAACCTCCTCGGTGAGATTAACATTATCATTTGCTGACCTTGGATTAACCTCCTCGGTGAGATTAACATTATCATTTGCTGACCTTGGCTTAACCGCCTGGGTGGGATTAATATTAACAATTGCTGACCTTGGCTTAACCGCCTGGGTGGGATTAATAATAACAATTGCTGACCTTGGCTTAACCTCCTGGGTGGGATTAATATTAACAATTGCTGACCTTGGCTTAACCGCCTGGGTGGGATTAATAATAACAATTGCTGACCTTGGCTTAACCTCCTGGGTGGGATTGCTGACCCTGTGATGGGTGGGATTGCTGACCCTGTGATGGGTGGGATTGCTGACCCTGTGATGGGTGGGATTGCTGACCCAGTGATGGGTGGGATTGCTGACCCTGTGATGGGTGGGATTGCTGACCCAGTGATGGGTGGGATTGCTGACCCAGTGATGGGTGAGATTGCTGATGATGGGTGGGATTGCTGACCCTGTGATGGGTGGGATTGCTGACCCAGTGATGGGTGGGATTGCTGACCCTGTGATGGGTGGGATTGCTGACCCAGTGATGGGTGGGATTGCTGACCCCAGTGATGGGTGGGATTGCTGACCCAGTGATGGGTGGGATTGCTGACCCAGTGATGGGTGGGATGCTGACCTAGTGATGGGTGGGATTGCTGACAGTGTGATGGGTGGGATTGCTGACCCAGTGATGGGTGGGAAGCTGACCCAGTGAGGCGTGGGTGTGTGGGATGGGAGGGGGAATCCACAACCTTCCTAATAGGTGGAGAATGGTACAATCCGTCAGGCGCCGACAGAAGGTATCAGGACCCACCGACTGGGAAGGGCGTGTGTAGTGTCGGGTGAGAGGATGAAGGGCGTGGGTGTGTGGGATGGGAGGAGGAATCCACAACCTTCCCAGGAAGTGGAGAATGGTACAATCCGTCAGGCGCCGACAGAAGGTATCAGGACCCACCGACTGGGAAGGGCGTGTGTAGTGTCGGCTCAGAGGATGAAGGGCGTGGGTGTGTGGGATGGGAGGGGGAATCCACAACCTTCCCAGGAAGTGGAGAATGGTACAATCCGTCAGGCGCCGACAGAAGGTATCAGGACCCACCGACGGGGAAGGGCGTGTGTAGTGTCGGCTGAGAGGATGAAGGCGTGGGTGTGTGGGTTGGGAGGGGGAATCCACAACCTTCCCAGGAAGTGGAGAATGGTACAATCCGTCAGGCGCCGACAGAAGGTATCAGGACCCACCGACTGGGAAGGGCGGGTGTAGTGTCGGGTGAGAGGATGAAGGGCGTGGGTGTGTGGGATGGGAGGGGGAATCCACAACCTTCCCAGGAAGTGGAGAATGGTACAATCCGTCAGGCGCCGACAGAAGGTATCAGAACCCACCGACTGGGAAGGCATTTAATCCCCATCCCCCCACCCCACTCAAAAATCCCGTCCCCATCCCCCATCCTCGCCCATCCTGGGTGGAGAACGGCACCATCCGTCGAGAGCCGACGGAAGGTATCACGACCCACCCACTGGGAAGGGGCGTGGAATCCCTACAATCCCCATCCCCCATCCCCTCCCCATATTCGCCCATCCTGGGAGGTGGAGGGAATGGCACCATCCGTCAGGTGCCGACGGAAGGTATCACGACCACCGACTGGGAAGGGGCGTGGAAATCCCACGCCCCCTCAAAGAAAAAAAAATCCCGTCCCCATCCGCCCCCATCCCCATCCTCGCCCATCCTGGGGGTGGAGAGCACCATCCGTCAGGCGCCGACGGAAGGTATCAGGACCCACCACTGGGAAGGCGTGGAAACCCCCCATTCCCCACCCCATTCCCCATCCTCTCGCCCATCCTGGGGAGGTGGAGAATGGCGCACCATCCGTCAGGCGCCGACGGAAGGTGTATCACGACCCACTGGGAAGGGCGTGGAAATCCCCCATCCCCTCAAAGAAAAATCCGTCCCCATCCGCCCCCATCCCCCATCCTCGCCCATCCTGGGAGGTGGAGAATGGCACCATCCGTCAGGCGCCGACGGAAGGTATCAGGACCCACCCACTGGGAAGGGCGTGGAAACCTCCCAATCCCCCCCACCCCCCCATCCCCCATCCTCGCCCATCCTGGGAGGTGGAGAATGGCACCATCCGTCAGGCGCCGACGGAAGGTATCAGGACCCACCCACACTGGGAAGGCATTGGAAACCCCACATTCCCCCCATCATCCCCCACCCCCATCCCCCATTCACACCCATCCTGGGAGGTGGAGAATGGCACCATCCGTCAGGCGCCGACGGAAGGTATCAGGACCCACTCACTGGGAAGGGCGTGGAATCCCCACAATCCCCTCCGCCCTATCCCCCCCATCCCCCCACCCCCCATCCTCGCCCATCCTGGGAGGTGGAGAATGGCACCATCCGGTAGTTGGCAACGGAAGGTATCAGGACCCTCCAACTGGGAAGGGTGTGGAATCCCCCCATCCCCTTCAAAAGAAAAATCCGTCCCCATCCGCCCCCATCCCCCATCCTCGTCCATCCTGGGAGGTGGAGAACGGCACCATCCGTCAGGCGCCGACGGAAGGTATCAGGACCCACCACTGGGAAGGGCGTAAAACCATTCCCCACCCCCATTCCCCATCCTCGCCCATCCTGGGGAGGTGGAGGCGCACCATCCGTCAGGCGCCGCCGAAGGTATCACGACCCACCACCCACTGGGAAGGCGTGGAATCCCCTAATCCCCCCATCCCCCATCCCACCCCATCCTCGCCCATCCTGGGAGGTGGAGAATGGTACCATCCGTCAGGCGCCGACGGAAGGTATCAGGACCCACCGACTGGGAAGGGCGTGGAATCCCCCCATCCCCCACCCCATCCTCGCCCATCAAGTGTTGACCTGACCACCGTAGGGTCAAGACCTATTTAGGCGCTGCTCCTGCTGAGCAGCTCTCACCCTTGGCCATGTCGGCCCATTCCCCAAGTCCCTCTCCCCGACCCATCCTCACCACCGGGATATCAACATAATCAAAAGTGACATTTCGTTTCGGAAAGAAGTGGAACCAGTGTTGAACAGTTAAGAACAGTGTTTAAGCCAGTGAATTCAGTACTAGACAGTACCAGTGAGAGCCGTGACCCGCCAGTGAGATAAGCACCGCTGGGTACTGACCGCCATCTCCTGACAAGTAGGTGCTAATCAGTCCACTCTGAGAACAACAGTGGGTCGGCTTCACACTTGACTTCGAAATAACACAACACCACCGTGTGTTGAGCACTGTGTCGTGTGTAGGTGTAGGTGCCCGCGAGGCAAGGCCTATACCCTTGTGGTCACGCTCGGCCATGTGGTGAGGGTTTGTTTACACAAACCCCCGTCCTCATAGTGTGCCAAGCTGGTTAGTTCTTTTGAAACTAAAATTGACTTTGATACTGTATCTAACCAGAAAAACAGAGATACTATTAAGAACAAGTGTAGTGTAATAAAAGTGTTTATAAACTGAGAATACTCCTGTTACCTTAGTCCCCCCGACACCACACTCCCTCTGCGGGAGGCCCGCTCATGGCCTCCCCTCACACCGCTAATACGCTGTACAGTAGATGCCAATCTCCTTTGTCCTCTAAGAGGGTTACGCCTCCCAACCACCGCTGACTTCCTAGGAGTGCCAAGCAGTCCTCGGCCCTCTGACGTAGGCATATAAGTCGAGTCCTGTAACTCCACCATGTCTGAGTTGACTGGAGACCCAGCTACTCGATTTAACTCTCCTGATGCGCTGAGTGAGCCAGGCGACTGTGGTGTTGACCTTGACACCAACGGAGAGGATGGCTTTCAACTAGTTCAGTCCAGGAACAAGCGGAAGGCCGAAAAGGCAGAAAGACTTAGAGACAATCAACTACAACCACAACCCCCCATGAGAGTAAGATTATACTTCCCTGAAGGTACATCACCTGAAGACAAGTATCTCTGGCTGAACGATGCGGAAGACAAATATCCTGAGGCAGGTCTCAAGAAACACTAATGCTGCTAGGGTACTCCCTACGGCCAACCCCTAGCCCGCCCTCCCCACCAAAGCTCCAGGATCATCACCAGCAGTCATCAAAAGATCAGTATGGGGCAACACAGACGTACCGACACAACAGGTAGCTGCCAACACACCCCATGAACACACACAACGTGAAGAGATCAATGATTTGAAAAATGAAATTAAAGAACTCAAAGCTCAGTTTGCAGCTCAAACTGAAATGTTAAAGAGCCTCTGTGATACACTAAAGGAAAAAAACACCACCAACACAGTGCAGCAGCTACGGAAAAATTACAGTCAAACTGAAGACATTCAGATGTCAGTACCAGATGTGTAAACTCAAGACCCACCAGGAACTAGTGTCCACGCAGAGGAAAATAGTGATACTGGTAACAGTTCTACTGATGCCTCTGTGGACATGGTCAGTGAAGATGAACAAGCACAAACAGAAAATGGTGGTGATGTCGAGTGTAACCAAAGTGTGTTGTTGTCTGCCAATGAAATACAACAATTGTTGAGCCGTACGTGCTCCAGAAATGTTTCCAAAAGGTTAACTGGCCTACTGCCTGCCGAAGGGACAGGCAGCGCAGAACAGAACAGTATCATACAGTGCCTTTTGCTTCTTTCCAAATACATTTCATAATGGCCAGTGTTAATACCAGACAAAATTCCAAATACATTTCATAATGGCCAGTGTTAATACCAGACAAAGATACAGAGCGGTGAAGGTGATGAGTTGGAACATCTCATCCCTTAGAAAACGATACCCTGACCTACACCACAAAGTTGTGACTGAGGACATCGATATTGTGTGTCTGCAGGAGTGTCTCACACCTAATGGTAAGCCCCCACCCAGTCTGCCCAATTATGTGTATTATGATCCTAGTTCTACTCACACATGTTTGATGTATGTTAAGAAGTCACTCCCGCATGTACCTCTTGTATCCAAAAGACTACCAACCTTCAGTACCATGGGATCACTATCCACCTGGGCAACTCCACACTCAACGTGCTAAACGCCTATGCTCCCTCAGATCAGCTTCAATACACAGATCTCCCAGACTTTTTACACACTGAGCCCACTGTCCTAATGGGTGACCTGAATACTAGACACAAGAAATTAGGTGACTCCACCACTAACACCAATGGTAGGAGACTTATCTCACTTCTCAGTGCATATGAAGATGTTCAAATTATAGGTAATAATGAACCAACACACATCTCTGGCGGGGGTCTAGACAAATGTATTGGCTTTAATCTATCATACACAACTCATAGCTCTGATGTTGTCACTGATCTTATGTCTGACCACAGCCCAATCCAAGCTAGTATACATGTAGCCAATGACACCCCCACTGGTGGTAAACTCAACAGACGTAGAATCACAGTCAAGCAAGAACATGAAAGCCAGTTCATAGACTTCATCCATGACTGGTACAAGGACTACAAGCCTGACAATTACCAAAGTTTCCATGACGATCTGATAGATAGGACTTATGTATACTTCACCAACAATGCCTCCACCAAAAAAGGAGAAAACGTGGTCAGCATAATGGGAACAGGCAACAGCAGTGCTATAATGACCCTGAGCTGAAAAAACTCAGGGCTAGGGTCAGGAGGGTGGGTAAGGGTTACAGACAATGTAGAACACCTCAAATGTTACAATTGTATCAAGCTTCCCTTGCTGCTGTCGGGGAACGTGTAAACGAACTCAGACAAAATGCATGGGAGACATATGTCAACAGCCTGAACCAACACACATCCCTCAGCAAAGCCTGGAAAGACATAAACATAATCAGAGGTAAAAACAGAAGACACGTCTCCCATCCAAACCCTCTGCAAAAGTCGAATGAGCTAATAACAAAGTGGGCTCATGTGTCGAGCTATGACATGTTACCAGCTGGGACTCGGGGACTCCTTGATGCGAAGTCTGTAGAGAGAAGTAATCTTATTAGCTTTATGCTGAGCAAACAGCACGATGAGTGTGATGTTCCATATACTGAGTGGGAGCTTGACGCCGCCCTCGCCAGGGGTAGGTCTACTTCCCCTGGAGAGGACGGAGTCACCTACAACATCATTAGACTACTAAGGCGCGTGCCAGGCAATCCATTGTTGGTATTGTACAATATGAGTCATGCCGAGGGCCAACTACCCACATCATGGACCAGCAGTATTGTTGTACCAATACCGAAACCAGGACAGCCTGATGCCTTTCGTCCCATATCACTAACCAGCTGTCTGTGTAAAACCTTTGAGAGGATGTTCTTGGCAGACTCTTATATAGAATCAGAGAACACATGTCTCCTAACATAAATGGCTTCACCCATGGTAAAGGTGTACATAATTGCATCACCACATTCCTAACTGTGCATGGTGATGAAAGGCACAGATACACCACATTTCTTGACCTAAAAGCTGCATTTGATATTGCCAATAGGCAACTGATATTGTACGAACTCGCCAAAATGGATATAGGAGGTAGGCTGTTACACTGGATAAGTGGTTACCTAACCAACAGAAGGGCTGCTGCACTGTTTCAGGGTTACAAAAGTGAAGTTAAAGATATGCAACTTGGTACCCCTCAAGGTGGAGTACTTAGCCCCACTTTGTTCAATGTTCTTATGAATGCATTATTAAATTTAATACCAGACAACCCCAGCAATATCTCAATCAGCTATGCTGATGATATTCTTATACATACTAAAACTCATCGTGAAATGCAAACCACCTGAACCATGTATACGCAGCCTGTGAGAACCTCGGTCTTATTATCTCCACTGAGAAAACTAAGGTGTTCAACAAACAAGCTGGCAACCGCAAACGCGGCCCCGCCAAGTTCAAGATAGGTAACAACACTATTGACTATGTTTCTTCTTTTAAATATCTTGGTGTTTCCGTCCCTTGTACCCTACCTGCCATACAACAGCTAACCCGCCAATGTACTTAGAAGTGTAGCGGGGTACAGCCCGCACTATGGTGTTAATATTAGAATTGTTAAAACAATGTACCTAGGCTATATAAGATCTCTGATAGATTACCACGAACCAGCCCTGGTCATTCGTGACGGGAAAGGCGTTGACAAGCTCGAGAAAATGCAAAATAAAGCCCTCAAAATTATCCTAGGATGTCCCATGAGAACTAAAGTACTTAATATGAGGAAAGAACTAGGTATACCCAGTGTTAAAGATAGAATAATTGAAGTCAACCTCATGATAGCCCTGAGGCTTCTGCGTGGTGATCCTGATAACATTGTTTCCTTAAAATTGCTAGAATGTATGAACCATGGGACTACTGAGTCTAAATGGATCCAAACTACAGCTACACATATGAAGATATTTGGACTAGACCACCTGTACAAAGTTGAGACACAACAGCGCATCCTGCCACCCTGGCGGACAGTTCCCTTCGATATCACAATACCGACGTATCCGCCTAAAAAATTAATTATACAAAGCATTTATCTCCAACACACTGCCAAATTGAGAGCCCTTGAACACATACACACTCTACAGACTGATGATAATATCACACAGACCATCTACACTGATGGATCTCTAAACACCGCCTGTGGGAGGCTGGAAGTGCTATTGTTGTGACTCAACCTGACGGTAATATAATTGAGAAAGGAGTTAGAATTAACAACTGGGCATCCACTCTACAAACTGAATTAGTTGCCATACTCACAGCTATTAAATTCATTGAAACCACTGTTACTGAGAGTCTCATCATCACTGACTCACTATCCTCACTACTTGCCCTTGGTACCCTCGACTCAGGTTGTCACGATCTTGTCTCTGAAGCCAGACACAAATATGCGTGCCTTGTTGACCGGGGTGTCAGGGTCAAACTGTTGTGGATCCCCTCTCACATAGGCCTCATAAAACATGACAGAGTTGATGCCCTCGCCAAACTCGCGTCTAACAAAGACACCGTTGAATACAATTTGGGTCTGTCAAAAGAACCCTTAAAACTGTAATTAGGAAAGAACTTATTGATGAGTTTGACGCAAGTAGACAAGTGCAAACAGGCACTAGTCGATCCATAGTTTACCATGA
>NW_024714635.1:0-19221 GCF_018991925.1 Homarus americanus
ACTCAAGACTGAAACTTAACCTATATCTCACTCTCATCTCCGTTCACAATTTGACATAGCTCAAATCTGCCTCCTGCTATTACTAAACAACTCTCCTACAATACACTCATCCTTCCTCACTACGAATACTTTGACATTTCAAACTCAAAGATTCTAAACTCTTCCTCCAACTCTCTCCATTTCTCTCTGACATAGCTAAAAGACCCACAACTCTCAGAACCTAATCAAACATACCCAACGTCTGTGACATCCAATTCTTAATAAAATTGACCTAACTCTAGACTGAAACCACTCAACCTATATCTCATTCTCGTCTCCGTTCATAATTTGACAAAAAAGCTCAAATCTGTCTGCCGCTATTACTAAAAACTCTCCTACGATACGCTCATCCTTCCTTACTATGAATACTTTGACATTTCAAGCTCAAAGATTAAAAAACCCTTCCTCCAACTCGCTCCGTTCCTCTTTGACATAGCTCAAAGACTTTACCTTCATCTCTCTCCAAACAACCCTACGACTAGCAAAATTTCTATATTTTCACCTTCTCTGTTTGAGTTGATCGTGTGCTGCCTGTGCGTCCGTCCACCTGCGTTTCTCGGCTTGCGCCGCCGCCGTGGCGGGGCGGTTCTTCCTACGTTTTACCAACACTGCCTGCTAGGACGACAATCAGAACACCCGCGTTGGCCCTTTGCTTGCCCGGACCTGCTCCCGCCCTCCCTCTGCCTCGTCCTGATTGTTGTTGTTGCACCCTCACGGGCATTTTGCCTACCCCCTCACGCAAGCGGTGTTTAGCCACTGCACCTGTTCTCTCCTTCTAAAATTCACTTCCATCCTATCTTTATTCTTCCTCTGAACCTCCTTCCCCCCTGTCACTAGCATTTTCTAGTCTAGTCTAGGCGAAGCCACACCAGGACCACCTGTAGTAGCAACCACAACAACATGACTGGACGAGGCAAAGGAGGCAAGGGACTTGGAAAGGGTGGCGCCAAGCGTCATCGTAAGGTGCTTCGTGACAACATCCAGGGTATCACCAAGCCCGCCATTCGTCGTCTAGCTCGGCGTGGAGGTGTTAAACGTATATCCGGCCTCATCTACGAGGAGACCCGCGGCGTCCTCAAGGTGTTTCTGGAGAACGTCATCCGTGACGCCGTCACCTACACCGAGCACGCAAAAAGGAAGACCGTCACCGCCATGGATGTGGTTTATGCCCTGAAACGGCAGGGCCGCACCCTTTATGGTTTTGGTGGTTAATCAACCTGATGGACGGGCGCACACCACCACCACCACCACCACCACGACAAACAAATATACGGACCTAATTTTAGGTCCACATTTAAATCGCTAAAGAGTTGGTTAGACACTGAGTAAATCGTTGAAAATATATCCAATAACATGATCCTCTCTAATTCTGGACTTGTGGTATGAGTATAGGTTGTGCGTGAACGTGTTGGAACCACTTCCTAATAATTGTCAGTCAGTCAGTCAACATTCACCTAACCTCCAGGTACCTCACCTAACTTCCTGTAGCGTCACCAAACCTCACGAAATGTAACCCAATGTAGTTTATAATCTATCCTAACATGACATAACATAACCACGCACTATATTACTTCGGTAAGAGTAATGAGTTTTAATACGCAAAGTTGCAGTTAGCATTCATTCATACATACATACATACATACATACATACATACATAACATGCTAGTGGCAGGGGGGGATTGAAGTGAATTTTAGGAGGATAGAATAGGTGCAGTGGCTAAACAGCGCTTGCGTGAGGGACTTTAAGCAACAACTCGCCTGGATGCGGCAGGATAGAGTCAGGTCAAGCGTCCGGTGCATGTTGGGTTCCGCCATGGTTTCTCAGTGTTTGGTCGGCTTGATTGTGTGTGTTGTTTTCTTGTTTGGAGGAAATGTCTTGGTATTCTTCTTCTTAGCTTGAAGTTGATTTTCTTCTAACTCTTCTCCTCTTGTTGTTCGTCTTCCCCGTGTCTGCTATCATTCTGTAAAGACTCTATATATGTATGTAGGTATGAGTGAGTAACAGTTGCCGGTTACAGTGATACTTCATATTCGCTGGTGTTGTACTGTATGGCTTCGGTATTTCTTAATATACAAACGGCACCGTTAGAGGATTGAGGTATTTAAAAACCAGCCTACATTACTTATATATAGAAATAAATAATGTGGCTTGGACAATAATGACGACTACTCTCTCCTACCTAACCCAAACAAGGGCTTTTCGAAAGTATACATTGGACACAATTGACTTAGTACATACATTGGTGGTTTAACAAAAGCCCTCATTAGAGAAAGGTGAAGGAGCACACAGTGAACATACAGATTAATGTTTGCACGCATAGATCATGTAGGGTGAGGTGTTGAACACCAGACACGTAGTGTAGTAACTCCCTCACAGATGGCGTTATGAGGGGCCTGATGATGTAGCAGTTACCTCACAGATGGTGTTATGAGGAACTTCACATGATGATGCTGTAGCAAAACATTCACTACGTGGTGTCGTAGCATCTTGGGGACACCACGTGGTCCACATGACTCACTCATTCAAGTGGGTGAGGTGTGGTCCCAGGCCTCTCTATCGTGGAGTCTCAGGGGAAGTATAACCGGGTCCCTGGGACCTCACTGTGTGAAGGTGGTTAGCTAGCTTGGGTAAGACTCAACTGCCGAGTTGTTTTTCACTGAGTTAAGCACTGTTCACCACTATTCATCACTGGTTCCATTCCTTTGCCAAATGAGGTAGTACCTTATGGCAAGAACTTGTTGATAGTCCGGTGGGGAGGAGGGTTCAGGGGAGTGAGTTGGTATGGGCCAACATATAAATAATAATAATAATAATAATAATAATAATTAACGGTTTATTGAAAGTGCTTGGCAGCCAGAAGGCTGAAAATATAAAGTTACATATTTGGGGAATGGGTTACGAATTACAAATAATATACAAGTAACATGAGTGACACAAATAAGACATATAATAACTAGCTGGGGAAAAGCTCAAACTACAGTTCATTTCAACATAGTGACAGTGCAAGGAGTAGTGTTTACTGGGAGTGAGTACACTGATTTATTACAAGTTATCGATAATTTTTACAATGGTTGGGACTGGGCTGTTCTTATAGAGATCAGTTCGTGCACGTATGGGCTGGAGGCGGTTGTGGTGTCGAAGAGCAATTCTCGGACTAGGGATCTCAGGTGGTAGTAGGAGCCGGTGTCGGGGATGGTGTAGAAGCTTCTTACCAAATTTGCAGATGAGGTCGTGGTGATGGTCAGTGAGAGTCTAAAGGGTCGGTCAGTGTGTTGAGCGCTTCTTGATATGTGGAGTAGGAAGGGTAGAGAATAATCTTGCATGGCCTCTTTTGCACTTTTTCTAGGTGTTTACGTTGTGTGGCATTTAGGGAAGAAGACCAGGTGAGCTTGGGAAGTATGAATGTTGTGTAAACACTGAGGAGCTCGTGTGCAGGAACACCGAGGGACTTGAGTCGGCGTAGGAGGTGGAGACGGAAACTGGAGGATTTGATAACTTCACTGACGTGTGGTTTTTAATTTAGTTTGTTGTCTATATGTATGTGTGTGTGTGTGTGTATATACTACTGTACTTTTTAGATCCTCCTACGCAACCTAACCTATTATAGTTAAGTATAGTAGGCTATACACTATTTTGTTAGTATGTGTTATAAAATGTAATTGCATGTTATTATTATTAATATTATTATTATTAATATTATTATTATTCTTATTATTATTAGTATTATTATTATTATTATTATTATTTTTATTATTGTTATTATTATTACATACTAATATAATACTAAGTTGTCCACCAGATTTCCTCAGAGATGGGAGGAGCACATTGGCGGCGGTGTTGTTTATACTCCGCCCGATTACTGATTCCTATTCACCGAGCCAGAGCTGGCGGGCGGCGTGTTATGTGCCACGTTTTGTTTCCCATTGGGCGTACCGCTCAGCTGGGGAGTTGGAGATTTCATAAAAAGAAAGTTTGAGTGGAGAGCACACCTTTTCCTTCACATACAGTTATCTTAGACCATCTACTAGTATAATAGTTTGCACAAAAATACTCTACACTCTTTATAGGTTATTGTTATGTTGTTTTTTTTTTTTTTACTTCTCATCAGATTGTGCATTCAACTAATATACACTAATAGTGTGTTTATTATTATGTTTTATAGTATTATTTCGTAAAATATTGGGTAACACAATTATAGTCACTAGTATAGTCTATTATATTATTGGGGTTTATAGCAGTTTGTGGTCTAATAGTATCATGCTTTATGAGTGGTGTTCTATGTAGTGATGATTAGGCAATAAAATATGCTTTGGGTGTTTATAGCAGTTTGTGGTCTACTAGTATCATGCTTTATGGGTGGTGTTCTATGTAGTGATGATTAGGCCATAAAATATGCTTTTGGTTTATTGCTAACAAAATATACTTTGCTCTACCGCTGTAGTGCAATACATGGTGAAACTTACATACACCGTTAATAAAGTATTGATGGAAGAAGAAGTAAGAGGAAGAATTGTGGAGGTAATGAACAGTGAGACAATGTATAGCCTCCGGGATGGCGGCAGCTTTTCTGTTATTAATATATAATAAGACAATAGGAAAATATGTTGTTGTCTCTACCTGTATTATTACCTTTGCGATAGCATGGTTAAATTTGGGGAGGACAGAGGAAGGAGCAGGAGGTTAGGAAGGGATTTGTAGTGGGAGAGATAGTGTCTGTGATCCTCGGATCACCACTCCTCGGATTATGTCAGTTCAAGTTTAGAAGCTCAATCAACTTTCCCTGATTACGAAGTGGCAACCTTTCGATTTACAACAGGTACCTACTTACTGCTACAGTAGGTAGGTGAACAGGGACCAAGGGGGCTAGGAAGAGTGTCCAAACAACTTGCCTGTGTGATGTAGTCGTGGCCAGAATTAGGTTAGGATACAGACACATCTGGCTAGTTAGTAACGCTGTACCCATACCGGAACACTCAGCATGTAAACTTTGTGATACACCTTTAAAGCACTATATTATTGAATGTGACACTGTCAAAGACTTCAGGCCACCTCACTTATTGTATCTTGAACTATGTCATTACTTCATTGAGGACATTACATTCTTGCTCTCTATCCCAAATTGGCTAGCTAGCCCACACTGATTAGTCTACAATTACAATATGACTCCAATGTATGCTGCTGGTAAATGTGTACTGTCCATGAACCAGAGTGAAAATAAGGTCGCCTCCCTTGCTGCTGCTGCTGCTTCTGCGCCCTTCTAAGTCCCGTTTAAGTCCCCCACCCCAGGCCCCCGCAGTACCCCTTCACATCTACACCATTCAAAAACATTTACACTCAATTTCCACAGAGTGTTATCCTGCAAAACGTTGATGTCGTATATTTCTCTCTTTAAGTGATATCCTGTGGCTCCGAAAGGAGCCTGTTTGGTTAGGTTGTCTTGTAACGGGCAGACCTTGGGCAATGGTGACTCCAGATAGGAGCTTGTTCAGCTCCTCGTCATTGCGAATGGCAAGCTGAAGATGACGCGGGATAATGCGGGTCTTCTTGTTGTCGCGGGCGGCGTTACCGGCCAGCTCGAGCGCTTCTGCTGCCAGGTACTCCATGACGGCTGCAAGGTACACAGGGGCACCTGCACCAACACGCTCAGCATAGTTGCCTTTACGCAAGAGACGGTGGATCCTACCCACGGGGAACTGGAGTCCGGCCCTGCTAGAACGGGACTTTGACTTGCCCTTAACTTTGCCTCCCTTGCCGCGTCCTGACATGTTGCTGCTGCTGCTTTTCGTGATAGGAGTTAAATTTCCGCCCGCCACCTTGGTCTTTTATACCAAGCTCAGGATCAGGCCAGATGGCCGTCTCGCGGACCCAACCAATGTAAGAGAGCCGTAGCTGCAGCCAGTCTGATCCTGAGCGGCCCGCTCGGTATATAAGGAAAAGTTAGTCGGGCCAGTTTTCAATTCTCTCGCTCCGCGCCACGAGTAACTGTGCCGCCATGCCTCCCAAAACTTCCGGAAAGGCTGCCAAGAAGGCTGGAAAGGCCCAGAAGGCCATTGCCAAGGGTGACAAGAAGAAGAAGCGCAGGAGGAAGGAAAGCTACAGCATCTACATCTACAAGGTACTGAAGCAAGTGCACCCCGACACAGGAGTCTCCTCCCAAGCTATGTCCATCATGAACTCTTTCGTGAACGACATCTTCGAGCGCATCGCTGCCGAGGCTTCCCGCCTGGCGCACTACAACAAACGCTCCACCATTACAAGTCGGGAAATCCAGACAGCTGTCCGACTCTTGCTGCCCGGTGAACTGGCCAAGCATGCCGTGTCTGAGGGCACCAAGGCTGTCACCAAGTACACCTCTTCCAAGTAAGAGGTTACTTGTGCACAACAAACACGCCATCACACTACTACAACTTAATCGGCTCCATCGGAGCCACAGTTACATGTTAAAGAGACAGTTACCGACAGTGATATATTGAGAGTGAAATAAATAAAAAAAAATTATAATAATCTGCATTCTCTATTGGCGTAGAAACAGGACTAAATCGAAACATTATAAATAAATAAATAAATTCTGCGTGGAGTACTTTTACACCCACTGCAAAGTGACATACATGGAGTGTGTTTGGGTTTCATTTCTTGTTTGCAGCACGCCTATTTCATGTAAACAATTCATTTTATTTTATTTTATTGAATTTTCTTTTATTTTAGTTATTTATTTACTTACTTATTCTTTATATATTAATTTGTTACTAGCTCTTGTTTTTTGCACCCACCCACCTCCCGAATTGATGACCTACTATACATTCGTGCCTGCACGACTGTTACCAACTTACCGTTAGGCGATTTGGTTAACCGAAATTAACGCTCTCCTACCACCAACCATTTCGATTGTCATGAAAATTATCTTCAGAACAGTTCTTTGGCCCTGAGAAGGGCCGAGTTATAGATGTCTGGTAGGTTTTGTGGTGCTTTTTCTTTTTCCCCAAGGAAGAGGACTTAAGCACGCTCTCCGCGGATGCGCCGGGCCAGCTGGATGTCCTTGGGCATGATGGTAACGCGCTTGGCGTGAATGGCACACAGGTTGGTGTCCTCGAAAAGACCCACCAGGTACGCCTCAGAGGCTTCCTGCAGAGCCATGACGGCAGACGACTGGAAGCGCAGGTCAGTCTTGAAATCCTGGGCGATCTCACGCACCAGGCGCTGGAAGGGCAGCTTCCTGATGAGTAGCTCTGTGCTCTTCTGGTAACGACGGATCTCACGAAGGGCGACGGTTCCGGGCCTGTAACGATGGGGCTTCTTGACACCACCGGTGGCTGGGGCGGACTTGCGAGCTGCCTTGGTGGCAAGCTGCTTCCGTGGAGCCTTGCCTCCAGTGGACTTGCGGGCAGTCTGTTTAGTACGGGCCATCTCGACGACGAAATAGTAAATACGGGCGGCCTGGTTGTTTGTTGTTGTTGTATAGATTGTCGGACCGTAGTCCGACACGGGCCTTTGCCTATAGGCGGCCCGTTTGGTGGTTCCGGCTGGAGCTCCAGGGGCAGCCAGACCGGATTGGGATTGGAGGTGGTCCCACCTGCAGATTGGAGGGATACTGCAGGTTGCAAGTGTGAGCGGACCCCCGATCAGTGGACGCTTACCACCGGCCCCCACTCTTGGACGTGGTCAGCCTCGGAGTGGCGCGCCCCCCGAACTGGGGTCCGCACTTGCTGGGAGAGGATGCTTTCTAAGCTATCTGGGTGGTGGGTATCGTGTGATGACCCAGAGTAGGTGGTGAATGTGGTCTGTATGGGCCTTTCGGGTTAGAGTGGCCGCTGGTGTTGTGTGTGTTTCTTGGGAGATTTGAGTTCTGTTTCGGAGGCTTTGTGTGACCTCGCAATCGAGGAGATAGTGTTCAAGTGGGTTGGCTGCTGGCTCCTGACAGTAGGTGCATTCCATGACGTCATTTCCGATCATCTGCCAGGAGCACTTGTACCCTAGTCGTAGTCGGTGAAGGCTGACTTGGGTTTGTCTTGGGGTTTTCTTGTCTGCGAAAGGTGGTTCCCCTTTTGTGGCCGCCAGGTACCATTTGGCTGATTGGGAACCAGCGTTGAGTGCATGAAGGAAGCTCTTTTTGATGTGGAGCTTGGTAGTCTTTCTGAGGTGATTTTTGATCTGTTGCACACTTGCTGGAACTTGGATGTGTACGCTACTGGAACGTGTAGCTGCCTTGGCTGCTTCGTCTGCCACGTCGTTTCCTCCGATCCCTACATGACTGGGAATCCAGTGTAAGACGACTGGTCGGTGTTGGCTTTGGAATTCCTGTAGCTGCGCGAGGATCGAGGTGATGATGTGGACGTTGTCTCTTGGTTGACTGTGTTGCAGCGCCTGCATGGCCGATTTCGAGTCCGTGTGAATTATGACAGACTTGTTGTGTTGTGTTGCAGCGTGTTGTAGGGCCTTTGAGATTGCTACCAGTTCTGTTTGTAGGGTGGAGCAGTCGTTGGAAAGTCTCCATTTGAGGGTCTGACCTTGGGTGTAGAAGGCCGCTCCGGCTCTGTGATGTTTTGGGTCCACCGAGCCGTCTGTGAAGTATGATGCTGCATCAGCCGGTGTCTCGGTGGCTATGGCTTGGAGAGATATTTTTTTGAGGTCCTCCTTCTGGAGGTTGGCTTTACTGTCGCCGAGGTCGGTGAATTTGAGTGTGGCTGGTGGAGGGCTCCATGGTGGAGGAACAGTGTGACCATTGTCTCGTGTGTCTTGGTTGTTCTTGACAAGTGTTTCTGCTTGCAGGTGTCGGATGACCTCGCTTGCCTCGTGCGACCAGGTGGCCCCTCGCACTCTGTGGTCGAGGTGGAGGGAGGCACTGATTCGAATCTTGGCAGCTGTGGGCTTGTCTGCTCTGCAGATTTTGGCGAGGAGACCGGCTGTCACCTGCTTGACTCGTACTGCCAGGGGTGGTAGCTCGGTTTCCATTTGCAGATTGCAGATTCTGGTCCACATGGGTGCTCCGAGCATGGTCCTGAGAGCATTGTTTTGAATGACTTCTAGCTTAGCTGTTTGGTCTTCTCTCAGTCCAATGAGTGCTGGAGCACTGTAATCTACCAGCGATCTGATGGCGGCTGTGTAGTAGGCTTTGAGCACATGAAGGTTTGCTCCTGCGGATTTGCTGGTGAGCGACCTCATTATATTGTGTCTGCTCTTCGTCCTGTGCCTGAGATACTCGAGTTGCGGCTTGAAGGTGAGTTTCTGGTCAAACCAGATTCCAAGACACTGGTGGGCGTTGGTCCAGACTACCGGCGTGTTTTGTATGGAGAGCGTCTTGTCTGGTGTGTCTGTGCAGATGGCCATCGCTTTCGACTTGGCTGGTTTTATCTTGAGTCCAAGTCTGTTGCACTCCTCTTCTATAAGTTGGAGTGCGTGTTGCGTGTTGGCTAGTCTGTTCGATCCTCTTACTATGAGCTGTAAGTCGTCCGCATAGCATAGGAGCTTGGCTGTTTGTCTGAAGGGAAGTTTGACTAGATTTTCCATCAGGACATTGAACAGCATTGGACTGAGGATGCCTCCTTGTGGGGTTCCGTTTTCGTGGACCCTGTAGCTTGAGGTTGCTCCCTGAAAGCGTACTCGTGCTTCTCTCTGTGTGAGGTAGTTCTGGATCCACCCCAGCAACCTTCCTTTGGCGCCTTTTTTAGCGAGCGTAGTTGTAATGGCCAAAGGATTTGCTAGTTCGAAGGCTTTCTCCAGGTCGAGGAAGACCACCAGAGCTGGTTTGTTGTCCACTGTGCTGAGTATCTCGGCGATGTTGTTGCCTGTGCCGGTGTTCTCGGTGTAAGCAAAGATGTGAGGGTGTGGGCTGCCTACTTTCCACTTGAGTCGGTTGAGAGCCATTCTTTCTCCGGTCTTCGCTATGCAGCTGAGGAGGGAGATGGGCCTCGGCTTGTCTGGTTCTCTGGGCTTCGGAATGGGCTGTATATCTGCCTTCTTCCATTCCGGTGGGAGTCTTTGTGCTGTCCACGAAGCATTGATGGCTTGCAGCAGAGCCTCGTGTCCAGCTGTACCGGCATGAGAAAGCATGGAGTAGGTTATCCTGTCGGCCCCTGGTGCTGTGTCCTTGCTTCGTTTTAGCGACTTCTGGAGTTCTTGCTGGTTGAATGATCTGTCAGTGTCATCTTTACTGTTGCAGGCCTCTTCGATCATCTGGAGTCTGACCTGTCGCAGACGCCGTTGTGTCTCCTCCGCCTGTCTCGGGAGGTTCTTCGTTGCTGCTCGGTCAGAGAACAGTTTTGCAAGTCTCTCGGCTTCTTCTTCTGGGTTGGGATGAGTTGGTGGTGGTGGTGTCGCCTTCCCAGATGCCCTTCGGATCTGGGCCCACATCTTGCCCAGGGAGGTGTGCTCGTTCAGTTCGGAGCACCACTTGAGCCAGCTTACGTTTTTAATTTCTTCCTTCTCTTCCCTGGTATCCTTGACTATGACTTGCAGGAGATGTCTGTTTGTTGCCGTGGGATGTCTCCTGTAGTTTCTTCGGGCCATGTTCACTCTGTGGTTGAGTTCTTTCACCCTGGGACAGTAGTACCAGTAATCGTTGTACTGTCTTGATGTGGGTTTTGTTTTTGGGATAGCCTCTTCTGCCGCTAGGTGAAACGCCTCGACCAATTGGTGGTGGAGGGTTGTCTCATCCGCAGGTGCTGCGCCGGCCGGCTGTGATTTTTCGCGCCACTTAGCCAGGTGTTTCTTGAAGAGTCCCCAGTCTGCCTTTTGAGTGTTGTATCTCCATCTCGGGGGGGGTGGAGTGGGGAGTTTGTTCACCTTCAGCGTTGTTAGGGTGGCGAAGTGGTCACTGGTCAGCGTGGGGTGTATCTGCCAGGAGGCCGAAGGCTGTAGTGCACTGGAGACGAAGGTTAGATCTAGCCTTCCTCCCCTAGTGTGGGTGGGCTCTCCGGTGTTCAGGAGGCAGATCTCAGGTGTATCTTGAAAGGTGGTGTATAGGTGTAGGCCGTCTTCATTTGTGGGGCTTGCCGAGCTTAGGAAGGGATGATGTGCGTTGAAATCCCCTCCTATGAGTGTGGCGTGGTCGGCGGCCGAAGCAAATAATTGAGTAACCTCCAGTGAGCCCCTTGGGTTCTTGTAGATGTTGTGAACAGTTAATTCCCGTTCTTGGAGGGTTACTTTGACGGCCTGTGTCTCGATGTTTTCCCCACATGGAAATTGCTGCGTGACATCGGCGGAGGGTATGCTTGACTTGACCAAGATCATACATCCTCTTGTTGACGCCTGCGTGAAATGCCTCCTGTATGTCTTGTAACAGCTGAATTTGAAACAGTGGTGTTCTTGTAGAAGTGTTTCTTGTAGGAGTATGATGTCAAGCTTGTCCTTGGCTGCTGCTTCTTGTAGGAGGTGTTTCTTGTTTTTGATGCCCTGAGCATTCCATGTTAGGATGTTCAGGGGGCTGACGTTTTCCACCACTGTTTCATCGGGGACTTCTGGTGGTCCTCGATGGAGATGTCCAAGTTCGATTCCAACTGAATCAGGTCCATGTCTTCGTGTTCTGTGGTTTTTGCCTTCTGGGCCGTGGTTCGGTTCAGGGGAGTTGAAACGTCCAGTTTCTTTCTGGGAGCTGTCGGTATCTTGGGAGCTGTCGGTGTCTTGGGTTCTCTGGTGGCCTTCTTCGGTGTAGAGTGTACCTCGGCTGTTACTCGTGTGCGGACCAGCGTGGCTTCCTCCACTGAGGTGGCTGGAGCTGTGGCGACTTGCCCGAGGACGCTCCCCATGAGTATTTGGAGCTGTGTGGGTTGGATCTTGTGGCCCAGTAGTCCGGCTAGGCCCTCCGCAAAGGTCGTCAGTACATTGGCTAGGTCTGATATGTGTATCATTCCTTCTGGTGTCTTGGTGTGTGCTTCTTTTGTCTTTCTCGTGGTTGTCGTTCTCTGCTGCTTGGGTGGCTGAGGTGTGGCTGTAGTGAGGCCAGGAAACTGGGCTGCACTTTGGGTGTTGACTGGCTGAGGAGGTTGTCTTTGTTGTTTGGGCCTTTGGGTTCCCCACACGAAGGTACTTGGTGGGGCTGGTGTGTAGGCGGTGGGGGCCGGTCTTGCTGCTGGTCGGTTTGCCTGGACCCTCTTTGTCCTCTCGGAGCATCCAGGATTCCAGGCGTGGTGTTTGCCCCCGCAGTTGGCACACTTGGGGGCAATTTTTTCCCCATTTTTCAGTTTGGTGAGGCAGGACTGTGTGCCGTGCTTCTGTGCGCAGACTGCGCAGATTTCCCTGTACGTGCACCTTGTCTGATGGTGCCCGTATTTCTGGCATCTGAAGCATCGCAGGGGCTCTGGGACGAAGGGCCTCACTTCGTAGATCCCCCAGGTTTTGAGGTCTATGGTGCTGGGGGTGAGCCGTAGTGCGTTATGAGGACTTGTTTCGTGGTGGCCGTCTTGTCGGACAGGGGAGAGCATCTCTCGGCTTTTAGGATCTTCGGGTGGTTCTCCAGGGGTTCGAGAGGTAGTTCCTTTGGGTACCGGAGGACTACCGACTTCATCAGTTTCTGGGCGGGGTCTAGCTTGGTTGAAGTGATGGTGTTGGTGTTTTGTAGGTAAGTGTCGAGGGTGGTGGCGGAGTTCTTGTCTTTGGGGTGAACGATCATCTCCCCCTTTAGGTTGGGCCGCACTGAGAACTTGGCCAGTGGGTTTTGCTTTTCCATCTCTGTGACGGCGGCATATGTTGTTTTTGCGTCCGTTTTCGTGATCCGGAATTTTGGCAGTGTCGTTGGAGGTGAGCTGGTGGTGGTGATGGGTGCCTTGGGGGCTGCTTGACGGCAATCGTTTCCCGAAAAGGCACGTCGGCGTTTCTTATTTTCTACCTTCGTCCAGTTGTCCTCAGTAGCGGTAGCAGTGGTGGTGGTGGTGGAGGTGGTGGTGGTGGTGGAGTTGTTGGAGGTGGTGGCAGAGTTCCTACTTTTCAGGGCTTCGTTGAAGGCGCGTAACTGGTCTGGGCGGCCCGGCAGGCGGGCGGGCTTATATACAGACATTCTCCACCTCAGTGGCCACCTCATTGGCCACGAGTGCCGCATGCGTCATCCGCAAGCTACGCCCCACCTCCAAGAGGGAGGGACGGCCTTGGATGAACGATACTACCGCTGCGTCCACAGCACGCCACCTACTCCCACCAAACCGTGGGCGAAGCCACACCAGGACCACCTGTAGTAGCAACCACAACAACATGACTGGACGAGGCAAAGGAGGCAAGGGACTTGGAAAGGGTGGCGCCAAGCGTCATCGTAAGGTGCTTCGTGACAACATCCAGGGTATCACCAAGCCCGCCATTCGTCGTCTAGCTCGGCGTGGAGGTGTTAAACGTATATCCGGCCTCATCTACGAGGAGACCCGCGGCGTCCTCAAGGTGTTTCTGGAGAACGTCATCCGTGACGCCGTCACCTACACCGAGCACGCAAAAAGGAAGACCGTCACCGCCATGGATGTGGTGTATGCCCTGAAACGGCAGGGCCGCACCCTTTATGGTTTTGGTGGTTAATCAACCTGATGGACGGGCGCATACCACCACCACCACCACGACAAACAAATATACGGACCTAATTTTAGGTCCACATTTAAATCGCTAAAGAGTTGGTTAGACACTGAGTAAATCGTTGAAAATATATCCAATAACATGATCCTCTCTAATTCTGGACTTGTGGTATGAGTATAGGTTGTGCGTGAACGTGTTGGAACCACTTCCTAGTAATTGTCAGTCAGTCAGTCAGTCAACATTCACCTAACCTCCAGGTACCTCACCTAACTTCCTGTAGCGTCACCGAACCTCACGAAATGTAACCCAATGTAGTTTATAATCTATCCTAACATGACATAACATAACCACGCACTATATTACTTCGGTAAGAGTAATGAGTTTTAATACGCAAAGTTGCAGTTATCATTCATGCATACATACATACATACATACATAACATGCTAGTGGCAGGGGGGATTGAAGTGAATTTTAGGAGGAGAGAATAGGTGCAGTGGCTAAACAGCGCTTGCGTGAGGGACTTTAAGCAGCAACTCGCCTGGATGCGGCAGGATAGAGTCAGGTCAAGCGTCCGGTGCATGTTGGGTTCCGCCATGGTTTCTCAGTGTTTGGTCGGCTTGATTGTGTGTGTTGTTTTGTTGTTTGGAGGAAATGTCTTGGTATTCTTCTTCTTAGCTTGAAGTTGATTTTCTTCTAACTCTCCTCCTCTTGTTGTTCGTCTTCCTCGTGTCTGCTATCATTCTGTAAAGACTCTATATATGTATGTAGGTATGAGTGAGTAACAGTTGCCGGTTACAGTGATACTTCATATTCGCTGGTGTTGTACTGTATGGCTTCGGTATTTCTTAATATACAAACGGCACCGTTAGGGGATTGAGGTATTTAAAAACCAGCCTACATTACTTATATATAGAAATAAATAATGTGGCTTGGACAATAATGACGACTACTCTCTCCTACCTTCCCCAAACAAGGGCTTTTCGAAAGTATACATTGGACACAAATGACTTAGTACATACATTGGTGGTTTAACAAAAGCCCTCATTAGAGATAGGTGAAGGAGCACACAGTGAACATACAGATTAATGTTTGCACGCGTAGATCATGTAAGGTGAGGTGTTGAACACCAGACACGTAGTGTAGTAACTCCCTCACAGATGGCGTTATGAGGGGCCTGATGATGTAGCAGTTACCTCACAGATGGTGTTATGAGGAACTTCACATGATGATGCTGTAGCAAAACATTCACTACGTGGTGTCGTAGCATCTTGGGGACACCACGTGGTCGACATGACTCACTCATTCAAGTGGGTGAGGTGTGGTCCCAGGCCTCTCTATCGTGGAGTCTCAGGGGAAGTATAACCGGGTACCTGGGACCTCACTGTGTGAAGGTGGTTAGCTAGCTTGGGTAAGACTCAACTGCCGAGTTGTTTTTCACTGAGTTAAGCACTGTTCACCACTATTCATCACTGGTTCCATTCCTTTGCCAAATGAGATAGTACCTTATGGCAAGAACTTGTTGATAGTCCGGTGGGGAGGAGGGTTCAGGGGAGTGAGTTGGTATGGACCAACATATAATTAATAATAATAATAATAATAATAATAATTAACGGTTTATTGAAAGAGCTTGGCAGCCAGAAGGCTGAAAATATACAGTTACATATTTGGGGAATGGGTTACGAATTACAAATAATATACAAGTAACATGCGTGACACAAATAAGACATATAATAACTAGCTGGGGAAAAGCTCAAACTACAGTTCATTTCAACATAGTGACAGTGCAAGGAGTAGTGTTTACTGGGAGTGAGTACACTGATTTATTACAAGTTATCGATAATTTTTACAATGGTTGGGACTGGGCTGTTCTTATAGCGATCAGTTCGTGCACGTATGGGCTGGATGCGGTTGTGGTGTCGAAGAGCAATTCTCGGACTAGGGATCTCAGATGGTAGTAGGAGCCGGTGTAGAAGCTTCTTACCAAATTGGCAGATGAGGTCGTGGTGATGGTCAGTGAGAGTCTAAAGGGTCGGTCAGTGTGTTGAGCGCTTCTTGATATGTGGAGTAGGAAGGGGAGAGAATAATCTTGCATGGCCTCTTTTGCACTTTTTCTAGGTGTTTACGTTGTGTGGCATTTTGGGAGGAAGACCAGGTGAGCTTGGGAAGTATGAATGTTGTGTAAACACTGAGGAGCTCGTGTGCAGGAACACCGAGGGACTTGAGTCGGCGTAGGAGGTGGAGACGGAAACTGGAGGATTTGATAACTTCACTGACGTGTGGTTTCTAATTTAGTTTGTTGTCTATGGTGACGCCGAGGAGCTTCGTGGAATCTAAAACCTGGAGTGTGTTCGGACCTAGAGTAATGGAAGGAGGTGGGACAATGTCGGAGGAGAGGTTGATGTGCATAACCATGGTTGTTGGTGGCCCAGTTTTGGAGACTGTTCAATAAATCATGAAGGGCGGTATAGTTTGGAGCAGAATTGTTGACGCTGATCCCAATGGTGGAGTCGTCGACATATTTCCAGCGAGCAGGGGTTTCTCTTAGGGCATCATTGATGAGCATAAGGAAGCAGAGTGGTCCCATCTTGGTGCCTTGGGGGACGCCACAGGTGAGTGACTGAAAGGTGGAGACAGCCAGCCCCTCGGAAGCGTACAGCTTGGCGTCGGTCACTGAGGAAGTCTGTAAGCCCTGGTATAATAAGACTTCTCCGAAGCCCGAGGTCAATAGCTTAGTTGATGATTATATTGTGGTCGACTAGGTCGAACGCTTTAGTGAAATCAATGAAGGCGACAGCTACAGACGTTTTTCGTTTCTCGAGATGGCGGTATATGTAATCGAGAAAGCTGACAAGACAGTCAGTCAGTCAGTGGTGGAGGAAGTTTTCATGTTGCCAAATTGCTGAGGGTCTACTACGACTCCTGCAATATCAGCAAAAGCCCAGCCAGTCGAACACAAAACTTTCACAGATTAGGCTGGGTATTGGGGTGATTGCAATAGGTCGTAGCTGATTTAAGGATTGTGGGTTGGTTGACTTGGGCACTGGTGATACATAAGAGGTCTTCCAGTCAGCTGGGCATCTGGCTTGACTGAGAGAAGCATTGATGATGGAGCATAGGGGTTTAGCAAGCTCAGGGGAGAACTCCTTGAAGCGTTTCATTGGTAAGTCAATGGGGGTGGTAGAGCGTTTTAATTTTAGTTTGTCCAGGCGTTTTGCTATTTCAAATACTTCTACTAAGTCAGTGGGAAGGGGGGGGGGCTGGTAGGTAAGCAGGGAGAGTGGTTGTGTCAAGCCGGGGGAGCGTCTGGCATATAGTAGCGAAGTGTGTGTGTGTGTGTGTGTGTGTGTGTGTGTGTGTGTATACTACTGTACTTTTTAGATCCTCCTACGCAACCTAACCTATTATAGTTAAGTATAGTAGGCTATACACTATTTTGTTAGTATGTGTTATAAAATGAAATTGCATGTTATTATTATTAATATTATTATTATTAATATTATTATTATTATTATTATTATTATTATTAGTAGTATTAGTAGTATTATTATTATTATTATTGTTATTATTATTACATGCTAATATAATACTAAGTTGCCCGCCAGATTTCCTCAGAGATGGGAGGAGCACATTGGCGGCGGTGTTGTTTATACTCCGCCCGATTACTGATTCCTATTCACCGAGCCAGAGCTGGCGGGCGGCGTGTTATGTGCCACGTTTTGTTTCCCATTGGGCGTACCGCTCAGCTGGGGAGTAGGAGATTTCATAAAAAGAAAGTTTGAGTGGAGAGCACACCTTTTCCTTCACATACAGTTATCTTAGACCATCTACTAGTATAATAGTTTGCACAAAAATACTCTACACTCTTTCTAGGTTATTGTTATGTTTTTTTTTTTTTTTTTGATTTCTCATCAGATTGTGCATTCAACTAATATACACTATTAGTGTGTTTATTATTATGTTTTATAGTATTATTTCGTATAATATTGGGTAACACAATTAGAGTCACTAGTATAGTATATTTTCGGGGTTTATAGCAGTTTGTGGTCTAATAGTATCATGCTTTATGAGTGGTGTTCTATGTAGTGATGGATGATTAGGCAATAAAATATGCTTTGGGTGTTTATAGCAGTTTGTGGTCTACTAGTATCATGCTTTATGGGTGGTGTTCTATGTAGTGATGATTAGGCCATAAAATATGCTTTTGGTTTATTGCTAACAAAATATACTTTGCTCTACCGCTGGAGTGCAAAACATGGTGAAACTTACATACACCGTTAATAAAGTATTGGTGGAAGAAGAAGAAGAAGTAAGAGGAAGAATTGTGGAGGGAATGAACAGTGAGACAATGTATAGCCTCCGGGATGGCGGCAGCAGCGTTTCTGTTATTATTATATAATAAGACAATAGGAAAATATGTTGTTGTCTCTACCTGTATTATTACCTTTGCGATAGCATGGTTCAATTTTGGGAGGACAGAGGAAGGAGCAGGAGGTTAGGAAGGGAGAGATAGTGTCTGTGATCCTCGGGTCACCACTCCTCGGATTGTGTCAGTTCAAGTTTAGAAGCTCCAACAACTTTCCCTGAATACAAATTGGCAACGTTTCGATTTACAACAGGTACCTACTTACTGCTACAGTAGGTAGGTGAACAGGGACCAAGGGGGCTAGGAAGAGTGTCCAAACAACTTGCCTGTGTGATGTAGTCGTGGCCAGAATTAGGTTAGGATACAGACACATCTGGCTAGTTAGTAACGCTGTACCCATAAAGGAACACTCAGCATGTAAACTTGGTGATACACCTTTAAAGCACTACTATATTATTGAATGGGACACTGTCAAAGACTTCAGGCCACCTCACTTATTGTATCTTGAACTATGTCATTACTTCATTGAGGATATTACATTCTTGCTCTTTATCCCAAATTGGCTAGCCCACACTGGTAAATGTGTACTGTACTGTCAATGAATCTGATGTATTTCTTTGTGTATGAACCTGACTGAAAATAAGGTCGCCTCCCTGGCTGCTGCTGCTGCTGCTGCTGCTTCTTGCGCCCTTCTAAGTCCCGTTTAAGTCCCCCACCCCAGGCCCCCACAACCGCCCTTCACATCTACACCATTCAAAATCAATTTCACTCAATTTCCACAACACTATGCTAATTACACGTAAAATAGAGTGTTATCCTGCAAAACGTTGATGTCGTATATTTCTCTCTTTAAGTGATATCCTGTGGCTCCGAAAGGAGCCTGTTTGGTTAGGTTGTCTTGTGTGAACGAACCTTGGGTTCTTATTTCTTCTCTGTCTTCTTGGGAGGAGCACAGCTTGGATGTTAGGAAGGACACCCCCTTGGGCAATGGTGACTCCAGACAGGAGCTTGTTCAGCTCCTCGTCATTGCGAATGGCAAGCTGAAGATGACGCGGGATAATGCGGGTCTGCTTGTTGTCGCGGGCGGCGTTACCGGCCAGCTCGAGCACTTCTGCTGCCAGGTACTCCATGACGGCTGCAAGGTACACAGGTGCACCTGCACCAACACGCTCAGCATAGTTGCCTTTACGCAAGAGACGGTGGATCCTACCCACGGGGAACTGGAGTCCGGCCCTGCTAGAACGGGACTTTGACTTGCCCTTCACCTTGCCTCCCTTGCCGCGTCCTGACATGTTGCTGCTGCTGCTTTTCGTGATAGGAGTTAAATTTCCC
>NW_024714636.1:0-5000 GCF_018991925.1 Homarus americanus
TGTTGAGTCCTGAAGTGGAGAGCAGTGACGGAAGAACCAAGTCGTCCGTGTGCTCAGAGGCAAGTCCCGAGGAAAGGCGAGACGATGAAGGCGCGACGGGGCAGGGAGACAAAGGGAATCCCCTATGTCCATCGTCGGCGGAGGGTCGGTCATTGAGCCACGTGTAAGCTCACTTGGGGACCCCGATGACAGGAGGAGTCCACCCTCTACAGCCCCAGAAGGGGTGCAAGGGGGAGCCGTGGCCCCAGCTGGAGACCCTGACGTCTGAGGTTTCTGCTTCTTCTTTGACGTGTCTTCAAGAAGAAAGTCGTCAACATCACTGTCACCTACTGCCGCCGTTTCCAACGAACGGGAGCGTTTAACGGCGGGCATAGGGCACGTTGGCAACACTGCAGTCAGGTGGAGTGGTAATGACGTCACACTATCACACTGCGCATGCGCAAACTTGAAAAACTTTACTCAGAGGGATCGGGTGGTAGGACCAGATGTTTTATCCCCAAAAAATGACAAAGTCCAAAAGTAACAAAAAAATATATGCCACTGTGCTGATATCTGGGTCTTACTATAGTTGTCTGCACAGGCTGGGATTGGTAGACGCTCTGAATTCGTCAGAAATACGAATTTTAAGGAGCAGTCTCTTACAGCCTTTGTTGACACTACGCACGCATGCGCGTTTTCATTGCAGACTCTTTATTTTCTTATGTTCTTAACTGGGGCTAGGCGTTCC
The DNA here is from genome assembly GCF_018991925.1 of Homarus americanus. Lineage (NCBI taxonomy): Eukaryota > Metazoa > Arthropoda > Malacostraca > Decapoda > Nephropidae > Homarus > Homarus americanus. The sequence continues at coordinate 728 of NW_024714636.1, forward strand.
AGATTGGCCACCATACCCTCCTTTGCTCCCCTCTGTAGTGCGTCGGATATTTAACATGTTGGAATAGAAAATCATCTCTCAGAGTTTCTACGAAAAGTGACTGGATTATTTAGGTCGTTTGGCGTGAATTCATTTCTCCAGTCGATGTCGCCATAATTAGTGTTCCCCATGACAAGGGTGGCTAGGGTTCTGCCCGGGTACATTGTCAATTAAGTTTCTCTGGTTTAATACACTACATTTTGGGGGTATGAACATACATCAAACAAGGAGTAAGTCTCTTGCAAGTTTCTTGGGAAAGGTTCGTAAATGAGTCATATCCAACTCACATTCCTCCGGTTCGATTCTCCTGTTTTTGTACTGTAGTGGATACCTCCCTTACAAACGCTGAGTAGCCCACCCCGCGAATTACCCAGTGTCTAGGTCAACCAGCGCCGCCTTACATGACGGAGGTCAACTACTAAGCTACGCCTACCTCCGCTACTAAAGACCTGACCTCGTGGTGACCTGCCTCTACCTACACCAACCAACACCTCCTCCTGCCTGGTGGTCCTCGCTCCCGCCGGCGAGCATGGCGACCCACAAGCTGTCCTCCTCTGAGCGTCCTCACCAACCAGCTCTCTCTACATCACGCTTGTAACCATGCTGCCTTCCCACCATTGTACATCCAATACAACATGTATACAGAGAGCACATTGTGAGTTTCCTTTCTCCACCCCATCCTGAGTGTGAACCAACAACATATACTGTACCGGGTTGATGTACCCTCAAACGCCGCTCTTTTGTCGTGTCACTATTAGTGTACATGACCTTCAAGCCGGAATTTGTCCTCTGCAATGTCTCTGGTCTTGGTATTGCAACACCGGCTCTCCTCCAGTTACCTCGGGTTAAACTTGTAGTGGCTACTCTCCCCTACAACTCCCAACTGAGCTCCGGCCGCACTCCGACCAGCCAATCAGCGTACAGCCAGCTACGCCGAGAGACTAGGTCTATGCAGAGGACGTAGGGGTACGATCGCCGACCTAGTCTCGACCATCAACCTCCAGTTCAGGATCAGAGCGTTTCACACCTTACGCTTGAGCCGCTGTGATTGGTCCGCTCGCTACGCGCAGCCCAGATCCTGATCCTGGTAAATTGTATAAATACGGCTACGCCTGCCCAGGGAGATCATCCTACACTCAGCTACTGGACCAGCAACATCTCTCTCAGCTCCTCACCTACTCACTCCTAAGTACTGCACTGTACCACAATATATACAGGAAGCACATCGTGAGTTTCTATCCAACCTCATTCCTGAGTGAAGGTATCTACATGTACGTACGTTTGTGTGCCCATACAAAGAGATAATAGACAACTAAAGAGAATTGACAACTGGCCACAAACGGTACACTACAAACTTTTATCCTCTTCACCACTGATCTGCTCCTTGGGTGATCACTGTATCCCTTGTTATTTGTGGGGAGTTTTGTATTATTACGCTAAATAGCTAAGGTAACTTACGCTGAAATACCTTAGTAAGGTATAACTAAATTAATAATTACACGAGACATCAACAATTAAAAAATGTGAGAGCACTTGTAATTATTTTTGTATTTCGTTTTTCTTTAAGTCTGGATCTAAGGAAACTATATTTTTAAATTTAAGTAATAAATATTATTTTTGAAGTATGACAAATTTGAAGAAAAAAAGTGGAAGGTGAATCAGGGAATCCTACACTATAACCTAGATTATGCATCATGATTATTCACGTGACAGACCAGACATAGTTTTGAAGAAAACAAAAAAAATAATAATATAGTATTTTAAGTAAGATAAAATATTTAAAAAATATAAATGTTTCATTTATAAAATATGAAAAACAAAGACAAAAGCATGCAATGTGTCAAACACCTGGTAAGAGTGACAAAATCTTGGAACGTGCCTAAAGAAATGTCAGTTGATGGAGAGCTGTTGGAGTGGATAGACGTCAGTGTATACTTTTACTTTTTCTAGTATTCTTTATTCTTCAAAATGCCGTGGCCAAGTGAGATTGGCAGTAGTAAGTAACGTGATTATTAGTAAATAATGTACTTATATTTATATTAAATTACCTTTGCGGTAAATTTTCATTTTTAATCAATATGGCTCGAGCCATCAGTGTCCAAGAGGACAAACGTAAAAGTAATGTTTTTTTTTTCCAATGGTTTAGGCTATTTTCTTCCATGACGTTTTTCTTGCAAATGAACTACCGGTAAAATGATCTAACTTAACCTCCTAAACTGAGCTCCTTCCCCTGGGTATCCCGGTAATATTTAAGTCATTTGCGAGGGAATCATCATAGAAGAGTGTCTTGAAATTGTCTAAATCATCGGTTAACACATTTGCTCAACTCGAGAGCCTTATTGGTTGAAAATGACAATTATATATATATATATATATATATATATATATATATATATATATATATATATATATGTATATATGTAACTATATATATATATATATATATATATATATATATATATATATATATATACAGTATATATGTATATATATATATATATATATATATATATATATATATATATATATATATATATTATATATATATATATATATATATATATATATACAGTGTGCGTAGCTAGAGTGTGTGCCGCCCGGGGCGGCCCTTGAGTTTGCCGCCCCCATCCGTGCCCCCACAAAAAATACATATTGCACAGTGACTCACTCTTATATATATATATACAGTATATATATTAAATAGTTTGTGTACCATTATAATATTACTGTACTTTCACATACTCAAATATAGTATGCTTTAAATACACCCCAAACATACTTAAACTTTATAAGTAACAGTTAAAGAAAAAGCAAAAGCGACATATAAGATAGTATGGTAAAAAACAAAAAGCAAAAACGACATATAGGATAGGGAAAAAAGTAAAAAAGTGTAAAAAATTAGGACCATCTTTATTTCTGAAATGAAAACTACAACTTTCTACAAAGTAACTTTTCTTGTTTTTTTGTTGGCAAATTCTTCAATGACATTGTCAAAAACTATTTCATCTGTCAATTGTCGCTCTATAGACAGTATGGCAAGATTTCTCAACCGCAAGGTGCTCATAGTAGATCTTAAGTAATTCTTGATCAGTTTTAGTTTCGAAAAACTCCTCTCACAGGTAGCAACACTAACAGCAATTGTGAGGAAAATCCTCAGCATTATTACTATATTTGGAACCGAGTTCCCAAGGTTATACTTTTGAATAAACTGCAAAAGTTCAAGGGGGCCTTCTTTCCACGTCTGTATTCGGTCTTTAATAGTTATAGCAGCAACAGCAACAAAATGCTGAAGTCTTTTTCTCTCAACGAGGAACTCCTCATTATCAATGTCGTCGTGATCGTGATCTATTTGACACTCATATTTATCATCCAAAAGATTCAATGGGGTAAGGAAGGCATATTTCTCAGCAAGTTCATGAAGCTGTTGAAATCTCAAAGTTATTTCTTGGATCACTCTGTCCAGCGAAGAAAACATTTCTCTCCTCAATTCAATGTCGTATGGCAATTCAGCATCTCGTGATCCTTCACCAAACATTTGTTTCTTCTTTTTGGGTTGAAGCTGACGCTCCATGACTATCCCCAGATCATTGCAAATTTCTTTGGCATAGTTAACTCCATTACTCACTAGCTTGTCCCTGTTTTCAACTAGAAATGTTTCTAATGCCCTGAGTTTTATATCACATTGTTGTATGTTCAAGCCCTTGGTTTGGAGGTAAGTCTGCGAGTCGTTAATTTCTAGAAGGACGGGTCCCCACAGGCCAAGAAAGCACAAAAAGGAAAATCATTGCAACGCACCAAGTAGAACACCAGCATCTGCCCTGGTAGCTGTATTTTCTTCTTCGCCAGTTAACTTTTCTAGGGCACTTAAGATTTTTGAGAAATGTTTCTTTACAACACTTACAGCTTCTCCCCTCGCACTCCACCGAGTTTCTATTATGCGCTTGACACTTTCACCAGTGACTGAAGTTAGAACATCCCAGCGATGGGTTGATGAAGAAAAAAATACAAACAAACGTTCCACACATCCAAAAAAGGTAACAGAATTCACAGCAACAGAAGCTGCATGAACACCCGCCAAATTCAGCGAGTGATTTGTACAAACGACAAATTCTGCTTTTTTATTAATTTCCTTGATACGTTTCTGAACACCAGTATGAACACCAGCCATCACCGCAGCATCATCATATGCTTGCCCTCTACAATTTTGAATATCAATTCCATCTTTCTCTAATTT
>NW_024714636.1:10000-14174 GCF_018991925.1 Homarus americanus
AGGACAGATGCCCCACAGACCACAATTGACACTTTCTTCAGTAAAAGGCAGAGGGAACAAGATGCTATCCCTCAGCCTTCCACTTCAAGAAGGAGAGAGGATGTTCCTGGTGGAGAATCTGTCAGTCCAGAGGTTCCTGACATTTTCATGGAAGGTGACTCACCTTCCAAGAAGCAGTAAAATGCTTCTCCTCCACCTCCACTTCCTTCTCTTCTCCCTTCTCCTCCTGCACCTCCCACTTCAAATGCACATCATCATCATCATCCAGGAGCCTTCTACATACACACCTCAAAGTAAGTAAATTTTTCTGCCATTTTTGTTGAATTTAGGAAATTTTCGGTGAGCTGGAACCAATTACCCAAAAACCCATTGAAACAATGGTTTCGGTTAACGAACTTTTCGGTTAACGAACGACCTTCTGGAACGGATTGAGTTCGTTAACCGAGGGGTCACTGTATATGTATATATGCATGCTGATAACCACAAGGAAAGAAGAAAACTCGAAGTTCCCAAGCGCTTTCGTGTAATTCACATCTTCAGGGGTGAGGACAGACTAAGGAGAAGCACATAACAAGGTATATATATGTATACAGAGGAGGGTGAGATCAAGTTCACAATGGTCAGGTATTAGGAAATGACCCTACTAATCTTCAAAAAGCACCGCAGCAGTCGGTAGTCAGGTCATTTGAGTAATGGTATGTACAAACTGGATAATTTCGTAATTAAGATGATTTGTAACCAGTGCATGTACTGTAGTTATACGTATTCCATTTAATTTTATGGTTTTCTTATTAAGTAGATAAATCTCTTTAATGAATACAGCATCACATAACTGTTGCAATGCCAGACACTATCATAAGGTAAATAGATGAATTAGCTGGTGTGATTTAAATGCATATTATTATTTAATTACTGAACTGTAATGTACTGTACTTTGCTTTTAGATCCGAAGCCTCCACCTAGGACAGATGTTGGCTCTAAAGGCCTGAAAATTAACCTGGAGACAAACTATTTTCCAATCAGTGTTAAAAATAAGTTTGCAGAACTGGTTCATTATGATGTCTCTCTAAAAAAACACAACAAAGATGCAAATCTTCCACGAAAAACGAAAATGTAAGTATTATGCATTGCTTTTGGTTTAGTTTTACCACTCCCATGAGTTTTGTAGTACTGTACTGTAATTGTGTTCTCATTTAGCATTAAACAGCAGAAAGGTTTGAAAGAGCAAATATAAAAAAGTTGACCCTCTTTTATACTGTATATCTCAGATGAGTCTGATCAGTGTTAGTTAGAGGAGGATGATCTGTATTAATGGGGTATTTTCCTGATTGAATACGGTACACCTTTGCCGTTCACCATTTTTTTTTGCAACCCCCTACGTCCTTGTGTAAGGTGAAGCGCAGAAGTGTTTACAGCGCCCAACGGGGAAGCGTGCTAAGTTCGCGCTTGCCTTTATGTCTCGTGAGTTAAGGGCGTAGAAGCCTGAAGAGTCGATGGTTTATGTCTAAGCAAGTTATTGGAAGGTCCAACAACTTTTCCTGAATACGAATTCGCAACTTTCGATTTACGGCAGGTACCTACTTTGCTGCTAGGTGAACGGGGACCAAGGGAGGCTGGGAAGTGTGTCTGAACATCTTTCCACCGGCCTGGGAATCGAACCTGCGACATCTCGCTTGCGAGGCAAGAGCGGTACCGCTCTACCCACCTGCACCCCTAATTTAACGAGTTTGTGATTCGTGATTTCGACGATTCGCGGTAAGCAGATGGTGGCTATCTTGCAAGCCTTTTCCGCAGCACAACAAGTTAACCCATGCAGCATCTTGTGTTATATTCTCAAAACTTTAGTGTTTCTGTGTGAAATGGCCCCTAAAAGACTGCCTAGCGTCAATGCTAGTGGAGTGAAATGTAAAAGGCAGAAGTCAGTGATGACCCTGACAAAGAAAATTTTACTATTAGATAACTTAAAAGAGGGGATAAGTGCTGCCGTGGCTGGTCAGTTGTTTGGTATAGGTACAGTAAGTCCTCGTATAACGCTGTGCCGCTTAACGAAAATTGAGGTTTTAAACCGTTTTGAGAGGGAGGAGGAGCCACCCGCCGGGTCTCAGTGAATTGCTACCCTCCTCCTCCTCTCCCAACATACTCCTCCCCTCCCACCATCTGTGTCCACCGCAAACTTGCTCTACCACCTCCGCCCATCGGTGAGTACCAACGGAGAGTCCCTCAACACGTGATGATGAGGAAGACTTCAACTTCTTGTGGGTTGCGATTATTGTGTCGGTGCTGCTGATGAGTCTCCTCGTTGTATGTCTCGGCTTCTGCCTCAAGAAGCGACAACAGGCTGGAGCAAAAAACCGCTTCTCTCTCCAGCAGAACACCAACGAGACGTCCGTAAAATACCACTCATCAGCAGGTTCTTCCTCGTGCTCCATCCATATGGGTAACACGAGTGGAGGACTTCCAAGGTCGTGTAATCCGCCTTCACGTCCTTCTTTGCCTCCTCCCTGTGTGCCACCGCCTCTTTCCACATCCCAAGGGAAGCCCCAACTCCAGCTGCCACCAGGGGTTACGGAAGGAGGCGTGCAGCATAAGGACGTTAAACGGGGCGTGACAGATGAAAATGATTATTGCAACGCTTTCTTTGATCTAGATGCGGGGAATCAACTTGAGAAAGAAAAGGAGGAAGGGATGAAAAAAACGAGAGAATGGGAGAAGGAAGAGGGTGAGGGAAACTTATTCAATTATAAGTCTGACAACTCCTTATGTAAACGATTCAATGAAAATGAGGAAATATGATCAGAGAATAACTGAGAAGATAAAAAAGAAAACTAGAAAGGTTTGAGTGTGTGGAAGGTCTAGGCCCAGGGCAACAACTTGTGACCATTCATGTAATACTAAGTCGAGTGTCCTTACCTGGAGCTGGCGGATGCTCGCCCCACAAGGGGTCACAGCTCGAGGCTGAAGAAGCCGCAGGTCCAGAAAACTGTGAGGGCAAACTTTTTCGGAGTGAGAATTGTGAACTCTTGGAACAATCTGTCAGAAAGTGTTGTGACGGCACCGGGTGTGAGCTCTTTTAAGACCAGACTTAACCAACACTGGAGCAGGTTCAAGTACATTCAGGAGCCGGTGCATGCCCAGTACTTGCCAACAGTGCGTAACAGAAACGTGACCCATCGCTTAAGCGGCTAATGAGCCGATCAGTGGTGAAGAGGATAAAGCAATACAAACTTAGTAGCTGTATATGCATGCACTATTTTCTATAGAAATGGCAGTGATTTTCTGTATATGTAATGTATTTCATGGGGCAAAGGGAGGCTCAGGAATGTAACTCCCGCATTTTATCTATTTCTTATGTGGAAAATTGATAAGCTTAACATTGTTTTGTATAACGTCGTGTTTTCAGGAACGTAATCCCGACATTAAGCGAGGACTTACTGTATACAGTAGTGCACTTAAGTAGTATAAGTTGCTATTAGCGGTTTTGCCTATTCGTGCCCTTTCTTGTAACCTATTTCTCCCTAATGGCAAGGGTTTACTGTACTGTACTGTACTGTACTGCATATTACCCTCTATAAATTATTTGTTTGTCATCTGAACATCACCTTAAATATTATTCATTCTTTTGTATTTTTTTAAGGGAGATATTTGAAAAAATGAAGATGATATATGAAAAGGATTTCAAGAATTACCCACTTGCTTATGACTCAGAAAGGAATGCATACAGTGTGGGTGTCATCCCTGCTCTTCAAACTCCTGATTGCCAGAGTACTTATGAGGCGAGTATTTATTAAATATGTAGAAATGTGATTTTGAAATATCTAATGATATAATGTGTGTTGCTAGCAATCGGTTTGAGTAAAGATTCTTTGAAGAGAGGTTAAAACATTGAGCTTTCATGCCAGAAGATCACACGGTCTCAATATTTTTCCTTCTCCAATTGTTCAGAAATTTATTACAGTTATAGGCTCTGTACATGCATGATGAATCCAAAATTGCATTTCAGTAAGTTGTGACCTAAACTGCTATATAGTATGTAAATACACAGTAGGTTATGAAGGTGTGCATGCTGGAAAAGTCTTTGGTACAAGGAATACTTAAGTGTCACAATAATGCAGCTCACAGCCTGGGGGACTGAGATGCGTACCAACACTGTGGCGCTATCCTTCCCAACATTTCT
>NW_024714637.1:0-9197 GCF_018991925.1 Homarus americanus
GGTGCCCGGCCCTCATACCCCGATTCATGGCATTGAAGGGGTGCCCGGCCCTCACACCCCGGGTCATGTGAAGGGGTGCCCGGACTCACACCCCGGTTCACAGCACTGTAGGGTTGCCCGGCCTTGACACCCCATTTCATGGCACTGAAATAGTGCCCGGCACTCACACCCCGGGTCATGTCACTGAAGGGGTGCCCGGCCCTCACACCCCGGGTTATGGACCTAAATGGGTGCCCGGCCCTCACTACCCGGGTCATGGAGTTGAAGCGGTTCCCGGTCCTCACACCACGGTCATGGAGCTGAAGGGCTGCCCGGCCATCACACCCTGATTCATGGCACTGAAAGGGTGCCCGACTCTCACACCCGTGTCATGTGAAGGGGTGCGCGGCCCTCACACCCCGGTTCATAGCTCTGTAGGGGTCCCCGGCCCTCACACCCCTTTTCATGGCACTAGAGGGGTGCCCGGCCCTCACACCCCGGCTCATGGCACTGAAGGGGGGCCCTGCCCTGACACCTCGGGTCATGTCACTGAAGGGGTGCCAGGCCCTCACACCCCGGGTCATGGCACTGAAGCGGTACCCGGCCGTCACACCCCTGGCCATGGCACTGAAGGTATGCACGGCCCTCACACCACGGGTCATGGGGCTGAAGGGGTGCCCGGCCCTCATACCCCGGGTCATGGTGCTGGAGGGGTGCCCGGCCCTCACACCCCGATTCATGGCACTGAAGGGGTGCCCGGCCCTCACACCCCGTGTCATGTGAAGGGGTGCCCAGCCCTCACACCCCGGTTCATAGCTCTGTAGGGGTGCCCGGCCCTCACACCCCAGGTCTCATGGTGCTGGAGGTGCCCAGCCTCCACCCCGATTCATAGCATAAATCCAGGCAGCCCTCCACCCCAGGTCGCCTTTTCAAGGTGCAGCCTTACACCCCGTGTCATGTGAAGGGGTGCCCGGCCCTCACACCCCGGTTCATAGCTCTTTAGGGGTGCCCGGCCCTCACACCCCGTTTCATGGCACGAAAGGGGTGCACGGCCCTCACACCCCGGCTCATGGCACTGAAGGGATGCCAAGCCCTCTCACCTCGGGTCATGGCACTGAAGCGGTGCCCGGCCGTCACACCCCGGGCCATGGTGCTGGAGGGGTGTCCGGCCCTGACACCCCGGTTCTTGACACTGAAGGATGCCCGTCCCTTAGACCCCGGGCCATGGTGCTGGAGGGGTGCCCGGCCCTCACATACCCCGTCATGGAGCTGAAGGGGTGCCCGGCCATCACACCCCGAATCATGGCACTGAACGGGTGCCCGGCCCTCACACCCTGGATCATGGCACTGAAAAGGTGCCCGGCCATCACACGCCGTGTCATGTGAAGGGGCGTCCGGCCCTCACACCCCGGTTCATAGCTCTGTTGGGTTGCCCGGCCTTCACACACCGTTTCATGGCACTGAAGGGGTGCCCGGACCTCACACCCCGGCTAATGGCACTGAAGGGGTGCCTGGCACTGACGCCCGGGTCATGTCACTGAAGGGGTGCCCTGCCCTCTCACCCCGGGTCATGGCACTGAAGCAGTGCCCGGCCGTCACACCCCTGGCCATGGCACTGAAGGTATGCCCGGCCCTCACAGACCTGGTTATAGACCTAAACGGGTGGCCGACCCTCACACCTCGGGTCATGGGGCTGAAGGGGTGCCTTGCCCTCACACCCCGGGTCATGGGACTGAAGGAGTGACCAGGGCCTCACAGGTCATGGCACTGAAAGGGTGCCCGGCCCACACACGCCGGGTCATGTCATTGAAGGGGTGCCTTGCCCTCACACCCCGGGTCATGGGACTGAAGGGGTGCCCGGCCCTCACACCCCGGTTCATGGCACTGAAGGAGTGACCGGCCCTCAAACCTCGGGTCATAGCACTGAAAGGGTGCCCGGCCCACACACCCGGGGTCATGTCATTGACGGGGTGCCCGGCCCTCACACCCAGGGTCATGTCAGTGAAAATGTGCTCGGCCCTCACGCCCCGGGTCACAGCACTTAATGGGTGCTTAGGCCTCATACCCCAGGTCATGGTGCTGGAGGGGTGCCCGGCCCTCACACCCCGATTCATGGCACTGAAATCCAGGCCAGCCCTCACACCCCAGATCATGGTGCTGAAGAGTGCCCAGCCCTCACACCTGATTCACTTGGCACTGAAGGGTGCCCAGCCCCACACACCCAGGTCATGTCATAGAAGGGTGCCAGCCCCTCACACCCCAGGTCATCAGTGAAAATGTGCCCGGCCTCACACCCCGGGTCATAGCACTGAAGGGGTGCTCGGCCCTCATACCGCAGGTCATGGTGCTGGAGGGGTGCCCGGCCCTCACAAACCCCGATTCATGGCACTGAAATCGAGCCCGGCCCTCACACCCCGGGTCATGGTGCTGAAGGGGTGCACGGCCCTCACACCCTGATTCATGGCACTGAAGGGGTGCCCGGCCCTCATACCCCGGTTCACAGCACTGTAGGGTTGCCCCGCCTTCACACCCAATTTCTTGGCACTGAAATAGTGCCCGGCACTCACACCCCGGGTCATGTCACTGAAGGGGTGCACGGCCCTCACACCCCGGGTCATGGACCTAAAGGGGTGCCCGGCCCTCACTACCCGGGTCATGGGGTTGAAGCGGTTCCCGGTCCTCACACCACGGGTCATGGAGCTGAAGGGCTGCCCGGCCATCACATCCCGATTCATGACACTGAAAGGGTGCCCGTCCCTCACACCCGTGTCATGTGAAGGGGTGCGCGGCCCTCACACCCCGGTTCATAGCTCTGTAGGGGTGCCCGGCCCTCACACCCCGTTTTATGCCACTAGAGGGGTGCCCGGCCCTCACACCCCGGCTCATGGCACTGAAGGGGGGCCCTGCCCTGACGCCTCGGGTCATGTCACTGAAGGGGTGCCCGGCCCTCACACCCTGGGTCATGGCACTGAGCGGTGCCCGGGCCTCACCCCAGGCTATGGTGCTGGAGGGGTGCCCGCTCTCCACCCCCACGGATCATGGAGCCTGAAGGGGTGTCCGTCCCTCACACACCGGGTCGTGGTGCTGAAGGGGTGCCCGGCCCTCACACCCAGGGTCATGGTGCTGAAAGGGTGCCCGGCCCTCACACCCCGGGTCATGTCACTAAAGGGGTGCCAGGCCCTCACACTGCGGGTCATGTCACTGAAGGGGTACCCAGCCCTCACATCCCGGGTCATGGCACTGATGAAGTGCCGGGCCCTCACACCCGTGGCCATGGCACTGAAGGTTTGCCCGGCCCTCACACCCCTGGTCATGTACCTAAAGTGGTGCCCGGCCCTACACCCCGACTCATGGCACTGAAGGGGTGCCCGGCCCTCACACCCCGGGTCATGGCACTGAAGCGGTGCCCGGCCGTCACACCCCGGGCCATGGTGCTGAAGGGGTTCCCAGTCCTCACACCCAGGGCAATGGTGCTGGAGGGGTGCCCGGCCCTCACATACCGGTTCATTGAGCAGAAGGGGTGCCCGGACATCACACCCCGATTCAATGCACTGAAAGGGTGACCGGCCCTCACACCCTGGGTCATGGCACTGAAAAGGTGCCAGGCCCTCACACCCCGTGTCATGTGAAGGGGTTCACGGCCTTCACACCCCGGTTCATAGCTCTGTAGGGGTGCCCGGCCCTCACACCTCGTTTCATGTCACTGAAGGGGTGCTCGGCCCTCACACCCCGGGTCATGGCACTGAAGCGGTGCCCGGCCGTCACACCCCTGGCCATGGCACTGAAGGTGTTCCCCGCCCTCACACCCGTGGTCATAGACCTAAACGAGTGCCCAGCCCTCACACCCCTGGTCATAGACCTAAACGAGTGCCTGGCCCTCACACCCCAGTTCATGGGACTGAAGGGGTGCCCGGCCCTCACACCCCGGGACATGGCACTGAAGGAGTGACCGGCCCTCACACCCCGGGTCATAGCACTGAAAGGGTGCCCGGCCCACACACCCCGGGTCATGTCATTGAAGGGATGCCCGGCCCTCACACCTCGGGTCATGTCAGTGAAATTGTGCCCAGCCCTCACACCCCGGGTCATAGCACTGAAGGGGTGCTCGGCCCTCATTCCCCAGGTCATGGTGCTGGAGGGGTGCCTCACACCCGTGGCCATGGCACTGAAGGTTTGCCCGGTACCTCACTCCCCGGGTCATGTACCTAAAGTGGTGCCCGGCCCTCACACCCCGATTCATGGCACTGAAATCGAGCCCGGCCCACACACCCCGGGTCAGGGTGCTGAAGGGGTGCCTGGCCCTGACACCCCGATTCATGGCACTGAAGGGGTGCCCGGGCCATCACACCCCGATTCATGGCATCAAAGGGTGCCCGTCCTCACACCTGCGGCTATGTGGCGTGGCCCCACACCACGGTTCATAGCTCTGTAGGTGCCCGGCCCACACCCTGTTTCAGCGGCACTAGAGGGTGCCTGGCCTCACACCCCGGTCCTCATGGCACTGAAGGGGGTCCCCTGCCCTGAAGGCCTCGGTCATGCGGCCACTGAAGGGCTGCCCGGCCCTCACACCCAGGGTCATGGCACTGATGCGGTGCCCGGCCGTCACACCCCTGGCCATGGCACTGAAGGTATGCACGGCCCTCACACCACGGGTCATGGAGCTGAAGGGGTTCCCGGCTCTCACACAACGGGTCATGGGGCTGAAGGGGTGCCCAGCCCTCACACCCCGGGTCATGGCACTGAAGGAGTGACCGACCCTCACACACCGGGTCATGGCACTGAAAGGGTGCCCGGCCCACACACTCAGTGTCATGTCATTGAAGTGGTGCCCGGCCCTCACACGCCGGGTCATGTCACTGAAAGGGTGCCAGGTCCTCACTCCCCAGGTGATAGCACTGAAGGGGTGCCCGGCCCTCATACCCCGGGTCATGGTGCTGGAGGGGTGCCCGGCGCTCACACCCCGATTCATGTCACTGAAATCGAGCCCGGCCCTCACACCCCAGGTCATGGCACTGAAAAGGTGCCCGGCCCTCACACCCCGTGTCATGTGAAGGGGTGTCCGGCCCTCACACCCCGGTTCATAGCTCTGTAGGGGTGCCAGACCCCTCACACCCCGTTTCATGGCACTAAAGGCGTGCCCGGCCCTCACAACCCGGCTCATGGCACTGAAGGGGTGCCCGGCCCTCACACCTCGGGTCATGGCACTGAAGCGGTGCCCGGCCGTCACACCCCGGGCCATGGTACTGGAGGGGTGTCCGGCCCTGACACCCCGGTTCTTGACACTGAAGGGGTGCCCGTCCCTTACACCCCGGGCCATGGTGCTGGAGGGGTGCACGGGCCTCACACCCCGGGCCATGGTGCTGGAGGGGTGCCCGGCCCAAACATACCGGGTCATGGAGCTGAAGGGGTGCCCGGCCATCACACCCCGATTCATGGCACTGAAAGGGTGCCCGGCCCTCACACCACGGGCCATGGTGCTGGAGGGGTGTCAGGCCGTGACACACCCTGGTCATGACACTGAAGGGGTGCCCGGCCCTCCTTAGGCCATGGTGCTGGAGGGGTGCCCGGCCCTCACACCCCGGGTAATGTCACTGAAAGGGTGCCCGGCCCTCACAACCCGGGCCATGGTGCTGGAGGGGTGCCCGGCCCTCACATACCTGGTCATGGAGATGAAGGGGTGCCCGGACATCACACCCCGATTCATGGCACTGAACGGGTGCCCGGTCCTCACACCTTTGGTCATGTCACTGAAGGGGTGCCCAGCCCTCACACCCCGGGTCATGGCACTAAAGGGCTGCCCGGCCCTCACACCCCGGGTCATGTCACTGAAGTGGTGCCCGGCCTTCACACCCCGGGTCATGGCACTGAAGTGGTGCCCGGCCCTTACACCCCGGGTCATGGCACTGAAGGTTTGCCCGGCCCTCACACCCCTGGTCATGTACCTAAAGTGGTGCCCGGCAATCACACCCCGGGTCATAGCACTAAAGGGGTGCCCGGCCCTCATACCCCGGGTCATGGTGATGGAGGGGTGCCCGGCCCTCACACCCGGGGTCATGTCACTGAATGGGTGCTCGGCCCTCATACCCCAGGTCATGGTGCTGGAGGGGTGACCGGCCCTCACACCCCGGGTCATGTCACTGAAAGGGTGCCCGGCCCTCACACCCCGGGTCATGTCACTGAAGGGGTGCCCATCCCTCACACCCAGGGTCATGGCACCACGGGTGCCTGCCTCACACCCCGGGTCATGTCACTGAAGGGGTGCCTGGCCACCATCCCGGGCCATGGTGCCTGATTGCGCCCAGCACTCACCACGGGTCATGGTGTTGAGGTGCCCGGCCCTCACACCCTGATTCATGGTATTGAGCGTGCCCGCCCTCACACCCCGGTTTGCAGCACTGTAGGGGTGCCTGCCTCACACCCCATTTCCATTGCACTGAGGTGCCAGGCCTCACACTCTGATTCGTGACACTGAAGGGAGTGCCTGGCCCTACACCTTGGGTCATGGTGCTGAGGTGCCTGGCCCTCACTCCCTGGGTCATGTCACTGAAAGTGGTGCCTGGCCCTCGCACCCCGGGTCATGTCACTGAGGGGGTGCCCAGCCTCACACTCCGGGTCATGGCATTTGAGGGGTGCCCGGCTCACACCCTGGATCATGTCACTGAAGGGGTGCCTGGCCCTCACACCTCGTCATGGCACTAAGGTGCCTGGCCCCTCACACCCCAAGTCATGGTGCTGAAACAGCCTCACATTCCGGGTCATGGCACTGAAGGCGTGCCTGGCCCTCATTCCGGGTTGCGGTGCTACAGGTCTGGCCCCTCACACCCCGGGCCATGGTGCTGGATTGGTGCCCGGCCATCACAACCCATTTCATGGCACTGAAATAGTGCCCGGCACTCACACCCCGGGTCATGTCACTGAAGGGGTTCACAGCGCTCACACCCCGGGTCATGGACCTAAAGGGGTGCCCGGCCGTCACACCCCGGGCCATGGTGCTGGAGGGGTGTCCGGCCCTCACACCCCGGTTCTTGGCACTGAAGGGGTGCCCGTCCCTTACACCCCGGGCCATGGTGCTGGAGGGGTGCCCGGGCCTCACACCCCAGGCCATGGTGCTCGAGGGGTGCCCGGCCCAAACATACCGGGTCATGGAGCTGAAGGGGTGCCCGGCCATCACACCCCGAATCATGGCACTGAAAGGGTGCCCGGCCCTCACACCACGGGCCATGGTGCTGCAGGGGTGTCAGGCCCTGACACACCCTGGTCATGACACTGAAGGGGTGCCCGGCCCTCCTTAGGCCATGGTGCTGGAGGGGTGCCCGGCCCGCACACCCCGGGCCATGGTGCTGGAGGGGTGCCGGGCCCTCACATACCGGGTCATGGAGATGAAGGGGTGCCCGGACATCACACCCCGATTCATGGCACTGAACGGGTGCCCGGTCCTCACACCTTTGGTAATGTCACTGAAGTGGTGCCCAGGCCTTACACCCCGGGTCATGGCACTGAAGGGGAGCCCGGCCCTCACACCCCGGGTCATGGCGCTGAAGGGGTGCCCGGCCCTCACACCCCGGGTCATGTACCTAAAGTGGTGCCGGGCAATCACACCCTGGGTCATAGCACTAAAGGGGTGCCCGGCCCTCATACCCCGGGTCATGGTGCGGGAGGGGTGACCAGCCTTCACACCCCGGGTCATGTCACTGAAAGGGTGCCCGGCCCTCACACCCCGGGTCATGTCACTGAAGGGGTGCCTGACCCTCATACCCCGGGTCATGGTGCTGGAGGGGTGCCCGGCCCTCACACCCCGGGTCATGTCACTGAAAGGGTGCCCGGCCCTCACACCCCGGGTCATGTCACTGAAGGGGTGCCCATCCCTCACACCCTGGGTCATGGCACTGAAGGGGTGCCTGGCCCTCACACCCCGGGTCATGTCACTGAAGGGGTGCCCGGCCGTCACACCCCAGGTCATGTCACTGAAAGGGTGTCCGGCCCTCACATCCCGGGCCATGGTGCTCGATTGGTGCCCGTCACTCATACCACGGGTCATGGTGCTGAAGGGGTGCCCGGCCCTCACACCCCGATTCATGGCATTGAAAGGGTGCCCGGCCCTCACACCCCGGTTCGCAGCACTGTAGGGGTGCCCGGCCCTCACACCCCATTTCATGGCACTGAAAGGGTGCCCGTCCCTCACACCCCGATTCGTGACACTGAAGGAGTGCCCGGCCCTCACACCCCGGGTCATAGTACTGAAGGGGTGCCCGGCCCTCACACCACGGGTCATGGTGCTGGAGGGGTGCCCGGCCCTCACCCCCGCCCATGTCACTGAAGGGGTGCCTCAGCTCTCACACTCCGGGTCATGGCACTGAGGGGTGCCCGGCCCTCACACCCCGGTCATGTCACTGAAGGGGTGCCCAGCTCACACTCCGGGTCATGGCACTGAGGGGTGCCCGACCTCACACCCCGGGTCAGTTACTGAAGGGGTGCTGCCCGGACCTCACACCCCGGGTCATAGCACTAAAGGGGTGCCCGGCCCTCAAACCACGGGTCATGGTGCTAGAGGGGTGCCCGGCCTTCACACCCCGGGTCAAGTCACTGAAAGGGTGCCCGGCCATCACACCCCTGGTCATGGCACTCATGAGGTGCCCGGCCCTCACACCCCTGGCCATGTCACTGAAGCTTTGCCCGGCCCTCACACCCCTGGTCATGTACCTAAAGTTGTGCCCGGCCCTCACACCCCGATTCATGGCACTGCAAGGGTGCCCGGCCCTCACACACCCCGATTCATTTTCTACTGAAGGGGTGCCCCGACCACACCCCAGGTCATATAAAAGGGGTGCCTGGCCTCACACCCCTGCTTCATGGCACTGAAAGGGTGCTTCCGGGCCTCACACCCCAGGTCATGTGGGGTGACTGCCCTACACTCCGGTTCGGGTAGCACTGTAGGGGTGCCCGTCCCTCACACCCCGTTTCATGGCACTGAAAGGGTGCCCGGCCCTCACACCCCGGGTCATGGCACTGAAGGGGTGCCTGGCCCTCACTACCCGGGTCATGGTGCTGGAGGGGTGTCCGGCCTTCACACCCCGGGTCATGTCACTAAAGGGGTGCCCGGCCCTCACACCCCGGGTCATGTCACTGAAGGGGTGCACGGCCATGACAACCCGGGTCATGGACCTAAAGGAGTGCCCGGCCCTAACACCCCTGGCCATTGCACTGAAGCTTTGCCCAGC
>NW_024714638.1:0-5712 GCF_018991925.1 Homarus americanus
GTATCGGAGGTGTACCTGGGATTGTCAGAGGTGTACCTGGGGGTGGGGTGTCAGAGGTGTACCTGGGAGTGTCAGAGATGTACCTGAGAGTGTGAGAAGTCTACCTGGGAGTGTCAGAGGTGTACCTGGGAGTGTAAGAAGTGTACCTGGGAGTGTCAGGGGTGTACCAGGGAGTGTCAGTGGAGAGCCTGGGAGTGTCAGAGGTGTACCTGGGAGTGTCGGAGGTGTACCTGGGAGTGTCAGGGGTGTACCAGGGAGTGCCAGTGGAGTACCTGGGAGTGTCAGAGGTGTACCTTGGAGTGTCAGAGGTGTATCTGGGAGTGTCGGACGTGTACATGGGAGTGTCAGAGGTGTACCAGGGAATGTCAGAGGAGTACTTGGGAGTGTCAGAGGTGTACCAGGGAATGTCAGTGGAGTACCTGGGAGTGTCAGAGGTGTACCTGGGAGTGTCAGAGGTGTACCTGGGAGTGTCTGAGGTGTACCTGGGAGTGTCAGAGGTGTACCTGGGAGTGTCGGAGGTGTACCTGGGAGTGTCAGTGGAGAGCTCTAAGTGTAAGAAGTGTACCTGGGAGTGTTGGAGGTGTTAGATGTTCTGGGTAATAGGTTCTATATACGGGAGAGAACACAAACACCTGTATAGTTTATGGGTTCGGTTTACTGGATAAGAGTATGTACACCAAGAGGTGGATAGCACTGCTCCCTAGCTAAGGTCCTGGTCAACTACCATAGACGACGTATGGCAAGTGGTACATTAGCAGCTTCCATACGTCGCCAGGCACATTAATTAAGCGTGTGGGATATGGTAATAACATTGCCACACGCTGCTAGCTAGGCTGAATAAATATAAATGGAGCACATACATAATATACATACATAGTACATAATCCAGCATACATAATATACATACACCTCCCTTCCCCCTATACGCTCATAGCAAAGTCTTGAGCGGACCTTTTCTTCTGGATCCGTTCTGAGCGTCGAGGGACTTCATCACTGGGAAGGGTATGGGACTCAACACTGGTGGCGGGGCCAGCAGAAGGCATTGTTACAGGGCGGAGAAAACGGCGGTTCCTCCACCACACACGACCACTGGGTAACCGCACCTGGTAGTCCCGTGCCCTGCCGAGACCCATGACTACGCCTACTTTGTCCCAACGTAGGGAGGTCGGGTCCTGAACACGGACTTGGGTGCCGACACTCAACCTGGGGAGAGAACTGGCGTGGTCGTTGTGGCGGGCGACGACGTCCTGAACACGTTCGGCGGCTCGGCGATCACAATCCTCTGTCTTGGCCTGCCACTCCTTGGAGAAGGATTGAGGGTGAGCAGGGACACAAGAACGAAGGGGGCGTCCATACAAAACCTGGGCAGGGGAGCGTCCGGTGTAGTTGGGTGTGTTGCAGAGTTCAAGAAGACCCCGGTCGAAGGCCTCACAGTCAATATTCCCAGAAGGGGCCACCTTAAGGATGAGGTGCTTCAAGGATTTGACAGCAGCCTCAGCGTGGCCGTTGGACTGCGGGTAATGGGGCGATGACAACACATGCCGGACTCCCCATCGGTCAAGGAACGCAGCGAAGTCCCGGCTTGTGAACTGAGGCCCTCCGTCGGTTCGCAGGCGTACAGGAACGCCCACGTCACGGAAGTAGTGGCGGAACTTGCTGATGGTGGCAGCAGACGTCGTGTCATTACCGCCCTTGATGACAACCGGCCAACCAGAGAGACGGTCGACGATAACCAGGAAGGACTTTCCTGACACACAGAAAAAGTCGGCCGACACAGACTCAAAGGGGCGGGTGGGGTTGTCGTCACTCATGAAGGGTACCTGCTGCTGGCTGGGTTGTAATACGTGGCGGGGCTTACACACCTGGACAGCATTGGAGATGTCGGGGTCGATGCCAGGCCGGAACACAGTCTGTAGTGCACGTCGTTTGGTGGCCTCAGCTCCACGGTGACTGTCGTGAAGGCGAGCCAGGGCGTGGGGACGTGATGCAGCAGGGACAACTACCGAAGGAGAGGTGTCACTGGCCAGAGGTAGGGGTAGGGCGGCAGCAGGGTAGTTACTGCTCCCTTCATGCACCCTGTTGGCGTAATTTGCCTCGAGAATCGGTGTTGGGAAGTCCTGGGAGATGATGGCCAACTCTTGACAATGTCTGTAGGACAGCAAGGGAGTCGGGACACCATTATGCACGTCAATCCAGGCCTGACACGACCTGTTGCCAAAGGTGACATGTGCATAGAGTGAACCCAGGGCTGGGGCCATCTGTGAACCATCTGCCGTGACGCAGAGGTCCTCGGGAAGCGGTCCTAGATCGCTTGGAGAGAGCCCCAAGCATCGCAAATGCTGGGGACCGATGACTGTAGCATCAGCGCCGGTGTCGGGCAACATCTGAAGGCGGGATGACACACCGCCGTAGGTCACGATGACGCTGATGTACTGGGGGACTTTGGTCCTGGGATGCGAGGAGTACACCCTCCTAAAATGGGTCGGGCTTTGTCCAGGGTCGTCGTGCCTCTGATTTGGCGACTGTGGGCGGCCCTCACTGGTAGAAGGGCGCCGAAGCTTCCGCCGACGCTGTTCCTTGGGTTCGTGGGTAGGGCAACACTTGTCATAGTGGCCCAGACGACCGCACACATTGCACTGTACGTACTTAGCTGGGCACCGCACTGTGAGCGACCAGTGGCCCATACGGTCACAACTGTTGCAGGTAGACTCAGCAGCTGGACATACCTGTGTTCCGTGCTGCTTACCACAGTTGTTGCAAAATGAACCGGGCGTGGACGTGGTGGGCGAAGGCGTAGGAGCAGACTTCTTGTCCTTCTTGTACCGGGACACAGCGCGTACAGCTGTAGGGGGAGCTCGGATGGCAGAGGTGGCACACCTGGCGGCCTCATAGGAGCGACATATCGTCAACACATCCTGAAGAGAAGAGGAAGGGTCGAGGGAGGTGAGGCGTTGGACAAGTTCCTCGTCCTTAACACCCATCAGGATCACCTGCTTCAACTGGGTCTCCTCGCACTGCTGGTGGTGGCCTAAACATATATCTACCTCTTCCGAGGCTCTCTTAAGACGTACATAAAAAGCGTCAAAAGACTCACCCTCCATCTGTCTGCAGCTAAACAATTCCCTCCTGCGCAGAGCTTCATTCTGCTGTCCTTTGATGTGCCGTTGTAGAACGTCCAGTACCTCCTCTACAGACAGCGAAGAGGTTGGGGGTACCTGCAGCGTATGTTCTAAGACACGCTGAACTTCCAAGGACAGGCACATACGCAGCTGGATGAGTTGTTTAGGCTGTGACAAACTCTGGAGATCCACCATTGTAGCATAATCAGCCCACCGCCGCCGCCATTCGCGAAAAGTCTGGAAATTTACATCAGGCTCCAAGATGGGCGGTGTTTGAGCTGCTGCTTTAGGTGGGGCTGGGGGGCGTGAAGGAAGCATGGATGAGGTATCTGAACCATTCAGTACCGAGGCAGTGTTAGAGCCAGGGGCTTGGTTAACCGTGAGGCGAGATATCAGGGCTTCAAACCGTGCACTGTCTTCCATTCTCCGTTGGTGGTCTCGTTCTGCCTCTGCTTGCCTTCTGTGCTCATCCGCCAAACGTCTGTGAGCTTCATCCTCGCGTCTCTCATCTCTCATAAACTTCATTAAGGCAATTATCTCTGGAGATAACGCTGAATGTTGAGGTGAAGGGCTGCGCGATGTTGTGGGAGCTGGGCCGGCCTGGTCATCCATCTCTGGGGGACTATCATCCGCTTGACTCATCCAGGCGCTGGGTCCACGGCTACGTAAGGCATGAGACATAACTACTTCCTCTGTGTACTGTGTCTTAAATCAGTGTTGACCGGTCAGCCCGTCGTATCAACAAGATTTCAGACAAAAAAAATTAATTAAATACACAGATAAGTAGGTTATATATATAAAATATATATAATGAAGCCGCGCGGTCAGCAAGTGTTAGTACATGTATGTGTGTGTGTCCCAGGCAGGCAGAGCGTCTCGCCCCAGCTGTGAGGGGGGGTGGAGGCGGCGCTGTGAGGGAGGGGGGTGGAGATAGGAGTAGCTCAGTCGCTCTCTGTAAACGGTCAGAGGAGGGTGCACTGAGCTCTACACCCCACAAATGCCCAGAACATGCCGTATACCTTGGAAATCCGTTCGAACAAGGTCACACATGAATGGCACGAAACACACAATGCACTAAACACTTCACAGAAAATCACTGTCACTGACACTGCTCAAAGTTGCGAAATTCTTCGAGGGATGACGCGGGGTTGACCCAAGGCGGGGATCCATCAGCCGGCTTTCCACAAACTTGCACTAATCACTCGTAATAATCCAGTAAAACTACGCACTGCGCCATGTTAGGTGTTCTGGGTAATAAGTTCTATATACAGGAGAGAACACAAACACCTGTATAGTTTTGTAGGTTCGGTTTACTGGATAAGAGTATGTACACAGAGGTGGATAGCACTGCTCCCTAGCTAAGGTCCTGGTCAACTGCTATAGACGACGTATGGTAAGTGATACATTAGCAGCTTCCATACGTCGCCAGGCACATTAATTAAGCATGTGGGATATGGTAATAACATTGCCACACGCTGCTAGCTAGGCTGAATAAATATAAATGGAGCACATACATAATATACATACATAATACATAATCCAGCATACATAATATACATACAGTATTTAACTATTAAACTCCTATGGCCATAACAATAAACCCGTGATTAATTTATTACATTACTGAACACATGTGAGGTAATTATCACACGTAGACACATTATGTGACACTGAATAAAAATAATTATGTTCCGAGGATCGAGCTAATGATTGAGTCAGGTCTTGTAAACCAAAGAAAACGGTGGATTAAGAGAAAACGTGAGGGTTTTAGGGGTGACTGTAGGGTTTTGTCTTCGATGGGAAACTAGGTTATATACATTGACCTTATTTAACTAATGACCAGCCACTAGATGTAGCCATGACGAGTGAAGGAGGTCAGTGACCTGTGTAGGATCCCTCCATGGCTCGTGATAGTCTTGGCTAGGTCTATTGTTAGGCTTAGGAAGTCTAATAAGAGAAAGGTTAAAATAGTCTGTGCTCACCAGGGATCGAACCTGGGACCTTCTGTGTGTTAGACAGATGTGATAACCACTACACCATGAGCACATGATTAAGAAAGTAATATAAACTATAAAATAGATAGATAGATAGATTTATTTATTATTATCGTCCATGGTCTCATAAATGTTACGTGTGACTAGTGACAGCCCTCATATACCAATATTTATCGTCTATGGTCTCATAAATGTTACGTGTGACTAGTGACAGCCCTCATATACCAATATTTACCGTCCATGGTCTCATAAATGTTACGTGTGACTAGTGACAGCCCCCATATACCAATATTTATCGTCCATGGTCTCATAAATGTTACGTGTGACTAGTGACAGCCCTCATATACCAATATTTATCATCCATGGTCTCATAAATGTTACGTGTGACTAGTGACAGCCCTCATATACCAATATTTATCATCCATGGTCTCATAAATGTTACGTGTGACTAGTGACAGCCCTCATATACCAATATTTATCATCCATGGTCTCATAAATGTTACGTGTGACTAGTGACAGCCCTCATATACCAATATTTATCATCCATGGTCTCATAAATGTTACGTGTGACTAGTGACAGCCCTCATATACCAATATTT
>NW_024714639.1:0-29886 GCF_018991925.1 Homarus americanus
ACAAAGTCCCCTGATCGAGTATAACAAAGGCCCCTGATCGAGTATAACAAAGTCCCCTTATCCAGCATAACTAAGGCCCCTGGTCGAGTATAACAAAGCCCCCCTGATCGAATATTACAAAGTCCCCTGATCAGGTATAACAAAGTCCCCTAATCGAATATAAAACAGCCCCCAGATCGAGTAAAACAAAATCTCCTGGTTGAGTGTAACAAAGTCCCTTGATCGAGTAACAAGGCCCCCTGATCGAGTAAAACAATGTCCCCGATCGAGTAAAGCAAAGTCCTCTGATCGAGTATAACAAAGTTCCGTGGTCGTGTATAACAAACTCCCTTGGTCGAGTATAACAAATTCCCCTGACCGATTATAACAAAGTCCCCTGGTTGAGTATAACAAAAGCCCATGATCGAGTATAAAAAAGGCCCCTGATCGAGTATAACAAAGGCCCATGATCGAGTATAACAAAGTCCCCTGGTCGAGCACAACAAAGCACCCTGGTCGAGTATAACAAAGCCTCCTGATCGAGTATAACAAAGTCCCCTGATCGAGTATATCAAAACCCCCTGGTCGAGCATAATAAAGGCCCTGATCGAGTATAACAAGGTCTCATGATCGAGTATAACAAATTCCCCTGGTTCGAGTATAACCAAAGCCCCTCATAGAGTATAACAAAGGCTCCTGATCGAGAATAACACAGTCCCCTGATCGAGTATAACAAAGGCGCATAATCGAGTCTAACAAAGTCCCCTGATCGAGTATAGCAAAGGCCCTTGATCGAGTATAACGAATGCCCCTCATCGAGTATAACAAAGTCCCCTAATCGAATATAACAAAGCCCTTTGATCGAGTATAACAAAGGCCACTAGTCGAGCATAACAAAGGACCCTGTTCGAGTATAACAAAGTCCCCTAAACGAGTATAACAAAGTCCAATCATCGAGTATAACAAATACCCTGATCGAGTATAACAAAGTCTCCTCATCGAGTATATCAGAGCCTCCTGATCGAGTATAACAAAGTCCCCTGATTGAGTATAACAAAGTCCCCTGGTCGAGTGTAACAAAGGCCCCTCATCGAGTATAACAAAGTCCCCTGATCGAGTAAAACAAAGTCCCCTGGTCGAGTATACGTCTCCTGATCGAGTAAAACAAAGGCCCCTAATCGAGGAAAACAAAGACCCCACATCGAGTATAACAAAGTCCCCTAATCGAGTATAACAAAGTCTCCTGGTCGAGTATAACAAAGGCCCCTGATCGAGTATAACAAAGTCCCCTGATCGAGTATAACAAAGTCCCCTGGTCGAGTATAACAAAGTCCCCTGATCGAGTATAACAAAGGCCCCTGATCGAGTATAACAAAGTCCCCTTATCCAGCATAACTAAGGCCCCTGGTCGAGTATAACAAAGCCCCCCTGATCAAATATTACAAAGTCCCCTGATCAGGTATAACAAAGTCCCCTGATCGAATATAAAACAGCCCCCAGATCGAGTAAAACAAAATCTCCTGGTTGAGTGTAACAAAGTCCCTTGATCGAGTAACAAGGCCCCCTGATCGAGTAAAACAATGTCCCCGATCGAGTAAAGCAAAGTCCTCTGATCGAGTATAACAAAGTTCCGTGGTCGTGTATAACAAACTCCCTTGGTCGAGTATAACAAATTCCCCTGACCGATTATAACAAAGTCCCCTGGTTGAGTATAACAAAAGCCCATGATCGAGTATAAAAAAGGCCCCTGATCGAGTATAACAAAGGCCCATGATCGAGTATAACAAAGTCCCCTGGTCGAGCACAACAAAGCCCCCAGATCGAGTATAACAAAGGCCCCTGAACGAGTATAACAAAGTCGCGTGATCGAGCACAACAAAGACCCCTGGTCGAGTATAACAAAACCACCTGATCGAGTATAACAAAGTCCTCTGGTTGAGTATAACAAAGCCCCCTGATCGAGTATAACAAAGTCCATTGATCCAGTATAACAAATTCCCCTGATCGAGTATAACAAAGTCCCCCGGTTGAGTATAACAAAGCCTCCTGACTGAGTATAACAAAGTCCCCTGATCGAGTATAACACATCCCCTGATCGAGTATAACATATCCCCTGATCGTGTATAACAAAGTTCCCTGTTCGAGTATAGTAATGTCCCTTGATCGAGTATAACAAAGGCCCCTGTTCGAGTATATCAAAGCTCCCCTGATCGAATCTTACAAAGTACCCTGATCAAGTATAACAAAGTCCCCTGATCGAGCATAACAAAGGCCCCTGGTCGAGTATAACCAAGGCCCCTGATCGAGAATAACAAAGTCCTGTGATCGAATATAACAAAGTCCCCTTATCGAGCATAACAAAGCCCACCTGATCGAATAATACAAAGTCCCCTGATCAAGTATAACACATCCCCTGATCGAGTATAACATATGCCCTGATCGAGTATAACAATGTCCCCTGATCGAGTATAACAAAGGCCCCTCATCGTGTATAACAAAGTCCCCTTATCGAGCATAACAAAGGCCCCTGGTCGAGTATAACAAAGCCCTCCTGATCGAATATTACAAAGTCCCTGATCAAGTATAACAAAGTCCCATGATCGAGTATATCAAAGTCCCCTGATCGAGGAAAACAAAGCCCCCTCATCGATTATAACAAAGTCCCCTCATCGAGTATAACAAAGTCTCCTTGTTGGCCATAACAAAGGCCCCTGGTCGAGTATAACAAAGCCCGCTGTTCGAGTATAACAAAGTCCCCTGATCGAGTATATCAAACCCCTCTGGTCGAGTATAATAAGGGCAATGATCGAGTTTAACAAAGTCTCATGATCGAGTATAAGAAATTCCCCTGGTTCGAGTATAACAAAAGCCCCTGATATAATATAACAAAGGCCCCTCATCGAGTATAACAAAGTACCCTGATCGATTATGACAAACGCCCTTGATCGAGTATAACAAAGGCCCCTGATCGAGTATTACAAAATCCCCTGATCGAGTATTACAAAGTCCCCTGATCGAGTATAACACATCCCCTGATCGAGTATAAGAAAGTCCCCTCATCGAATATAACAAAGTCCCCTGTTCGCGTATAAAAAAGTCCCCTGGTCGAGTATAACAAAGTTCCCTGGTCGTGTATAACGAAGCCCCCGGTTGAGTATAACAAAGCCTCCTAATTGAGTAAAACAAAGTCCCGTGATCAAGTATATCACATCCCCTGATCGAGTATAACATATCCCCTGATCGTGTATAACAAAGTTCCCTGGTCGAGTATACTAATGTCCCCTGCTCGAGTATAACAAAGGCCCCTGATTGAGTATATCAAACTCCCCTGGTCGAGTAAAATAAAGTCCCCTGGTCGAGTATAACCAAGGCCCCTGATCAAGAATAACAAAGTCCCCTTATTGAGCACAACAAAGGCCCCTGGTCGAGCATAACAAAGACCCCAGGTCGAGTATAACTAAGCCACCTGATCGAGTATAACAAAATTCCCCTTGTTGAGTATAACAAAGCCCCCTGATCGAGTATAACAAAGTCCCCTGATCGTGTATAACAAAGTCCCCTAATCGAGTATAACAAAGGCCCCCAGTTGAGTATAAGAAAGCCTCCTAATCGAGTATAACAAAGTCCCCTGATCGAGTATAACACATCCCCTGATCGAGTATAACATATCCCTTGTTCGTGTATAACAAAGTTTCCTGGTCGAGTATAGTAATGTCCCCTGATCGAGTATAACAAAGGACCCTAATCGAGTATAATAAAGTCCCTTGATCGAGTATCACAAAGCCCCCCTGATCGAATATTACAAAGTCCCCTGATCAAGTATAACAAAGTCCCCTGATCGAGTATAACAAAGACCCCTATTCGAGTATTACAAAGGCCCCTAATGGAGTATACCAAAGACCCTGATGGAGTATAACAAAGTACCCTGATCGAGGAAAACAAAGCCTCCTGATCGAGTATAACAAAGTCCCCTTATCGAGTATAAAATGTCCCTTGATCGAGTATAATAAAGCTCCCTGACTGAGTATAACAAAGTCCCCTGATCGAGTATATCAAACCCCCCTGGTCGAGTATAATAAAGGCCCTGATCGAGTATAACAAATTCTCATGATCGAGTATACCAAATTCGCCTGGTTCAAGTATAACAAAAGCCCCTGATTTAGTATAACAAATCCCCCTAATCAAGTATAACAAAGTCCCCTGATCGATTATAACAAAGGCCCCTCATCGAGTATAACAAAGTCACCTAATCGAATATAACAAAGCCCCCTGATCGAGTATAACAAAGGCCACTGGTCGACCATAACAAAGGACCCTAGTCGAGTATAACAGAGTCCTCTGATCGAGTATAGCAAAGGCCCTTGATCGAGTATAACAAATGCCCCTCATCGAATATAACAAAGTCACCTAATCGAATATAACAAAGCCCCCTGATCGAGTATAACAAAGGCCACTGGTCGACCATAACAAAGGACCCTAGTCTAGTATAACAAAGTCCCCTGATCGAGTATAACAAAGTTCCCCCATCGAGTAAAACAAAGTCCCCTGATTGAGTATATCAAAGCCCCCTGATCGAGTAAAACAAAGTCCCCTAGTCGAGTATATCAAAGCCCCCTCATCGAGTATAACAAAGTCCCCTAATCGAGTATAACAAAGTCCCCTGGTCGAGTATAACAAAGGCCCCTGATCGAGTATAACAAAGTCCCCTGATCGAGTATAACAAAGTCCCCTGGTCGAGTATAACAAAGTCCCCTGATCGAGTATAACAAAGGCCCCTGATCGAGTATAACAAAGTTCCCTTATCCAGCATAACTAAGGCCCCTGGTCGAGTATAACAAAGCCCCCCTGATCGAATATTACAAAGTCCCCTGATCAGGTATAACAAAGTCCCCTGATCGAATATAAAACAGCCCCCAGATCGAGTAAAACAAAATCTCCTGTTTGAGTGTAACAAAGTCCCTTGATCGAGTAACAAGGCCCCCTGATTGAGTAAAACAATGTCCCCGATCGAGTAAAGCAAAGTCCTCTGATTGAGTATAACAAAGTTCCGTGGTCGTGTATAACAAACTCCCTTGGTCGAGTATAACAAATTCCCCTGACCGATTATAACAAAGTCCCCTGGTTGAGAATAACAAAAGCCCATGATCGAGTATAAAAAAGGCCCCTGATCGAGTATAACAAAGGCCCATGATCGAGTATAACAAAGTCCCCCCTGGTCGAGCACAACAAAGCACCCTGGTCGAGTATAACAAAGCCCCCTGATCGAGTATAACAAGTCCCCTGATCGAGTAAATCAAAAACCCCTGGTCGAGCATAATAAAGGCCCTGATCGAGTATAACAAGGTCTCATGATCGAGTATAACAAATTCCCCTGGTTCGAGTATAACCAAAGCCCCTCATAGAGTATAACAAAGGCTCCTGATCGAGAATAACACAGTCCCCTGATCGAGTATAACAAAGGCGCATAATCGAGTCTAACAAAGTCCCCTGATCGAGTATAGCAAAGGCCCTTGATCGAGTATAACGAATGCCCCTCATCGAGTATAACAAAGTCCCCTAATCGAATATAACAAAGCCCTTTGATCGAGTATAACAAAGGCCACTAGTCGAGCATAACAAAGGACCCTGGTCGAGTATAACAAAGTCCCCTAAACGAGTATAACAAAGTCCAATCATCGAGTATAACAAATACCCTGATCGAGTATAACAAAGTCTCCTCATCGAGTATATCAAAGCCTCATGATCGAGTATAACAAAGTCCCCTGATTGAGTATAACAAAGTCCCCTGGTCGAGTGTAACAAAGGCCCCTCATCGAGTATAACAAAGTCCCCTGATCGAGTAAAACAAAGTCCCCTGGTCGAGTATACGTCTCCTGATCGAGTATAACAAAGGCCCCTAATCGAGGAAAACAAAGACCCCAGATCGAGTATAACAAAGTCCCTTGATCGAGTATAACAAAGCCACCCTGATCGAATATTACAAAGTCCCCTGATCAAGTATAACAAAGTCCCCTGATCGAGAATAACAGAGACCCCTATTCGAGTATAACAAAGGCCCCTAATGGAGTATACCAAATACCCTGATGGAGTATAACAAAGTCCCCTGGTTGAGTATAACAAAGGCCCATGATCGAGTATAACAAAAGGCCCATGATCGAGTATAACAAAGTCACCTGATCGAGTATAACAAAGTCCTGTTATCGAGTATAACAAATTGCCCTGGTCGCGAATAACAATGTCCCCTGGTCGAGTATAACAAAGTCCCCTGGTCGAGTATAACAAAGTCCCCTAGTCGAGTATAACCAAGGCCCCTGATCGAGAATTACAAAGTCCCCTGGTCGAATATAACAAAGTCCCCTCATCGAATATAACAAAGTCCCCTGGTCGCTTATAACAAAGTCCCCTGGTCGAGTATAACAAAGTTCCCTGGTCGTGTATAACAAAGCCCCCGGTTGAGTATAAAAAAGCCTCCTAATAGAGTAAAACAAAGTCCCGTGATCGAGTATATCACATCCCCTGATCGAGTATAACATATCCCCTGATCGTGTATAACAAAGTTCCCTGGTCGAGTATACTAATGTCCCATGATCGAGTATAACAAAGGCCCCTGATCGAGTATAACAAACTCCCCTGGTCGAGTAAAACAAAGTCCCCTGGTCGAATAATACAAAGTCCCCTCATCAAGTATAACAAAGTCTCCTGATCGAGTATAACAAAGACCCTATTCGAGTATTACAAAGGCCCCTAATGGAGTATACCAAAGACCCCGATGGAGTATAACAAAGTCCCCTGATCGAGGAAAACAAAGCCCACTGATCGAGTATAACAAAGTCCCCTTATCGAGTATAACAAAGTCCCCTGATCGAGTATAATAAAGCTCCCTGACTGAGTATAACAAAGTCCCCTGATCGAGTATATCAAACCCCCCTGCTCGAGTATAATAAAGGCCCTGATCGAGTATACCAAATTCTCATGATCGAGTATACCAAATTCCCCTGGTTCGAGTATAAAAAAGCCCCTGATTTAGTATAACAAATCCCCCTAATCAAGTATAACAAAGTCCCCTGATCGATTATAACAAAGGCCCCTAATCGAGTCTAACAAAGTCCTCTGATCGAGTATAGCAAAGGCCCTTGATCGAATATAACAAATGCCCCTCATCGAGTATAACAAAGTCACCTAATCGAATATAACAAAGCCCCCTGATCGAGTATAACAAAGGCCACTCGTCGACCATAACAAAGTTCCCTGGTCGAGTATACTAATGTCCCATGATCGAGTATAACAAAGGCCCCTGATCGAGTATAACAAACTCCCCTGGTCGAGTAAAACAAAGTCCCCTGGTCGAATAATACAAAGTCCCCTCATCAAGTATAACAAAGTCCCCTGATCGAGTATAACAAAGACCCCTATTCGAGTATTACAAAGGCCCCTAATGGAGTATACCAAAGACCCCGATGGAGTATAACAAAGTCCCCTGATCGAGGAAAACAAAGGCCACTGATCGAGTATAACAAAGTCCCCTTATCGAGTATAACAAAGTCCCCTGATCGAGTATAATAACGCTCCCTGACTGAGTATAACAAAGTCCCCTGATCGAGTATATCAAACCCCCCTGCTCGAGTATAATAAAGGCCCTGATCGAGTATACCAAATTCTCATGATCGAGTATACCAAATTCCCCTGGTTCGAGTATAAAAAAGCCCTGATTTAGTATAACAAATCCCCCTAATCAAGCATAACAAAGTCCCCTGATCGATTATAACAAAGGCCCCTAATCGAGTCTAACAAAGTCCTCTGATCGAGTATAGCAAAGGCCCTTGATCGAGTATAACAAATGCCCCTCATCGAGTATAACAAAGTCACCTAATCGAATATTACAAAGCCCCCTGATCGAGTATAACAAAGGCCACTGGTCGACCATAACAAAGGACACTGGTCGAGTATAACAAAGTCCCCTGAACGAGTATAACAAAGCCCAATCATCGAGTATAACAAAGTCCCCCTATCGAGTAAAACAAAGTCCCCTGATCGAGTATATCAAAGCCCCCTGATCGAGTAAAACAAAGTCCCCTGGTCGAGTATAACAAAGTCCCCTGATCGAGTATAACAAAGCCCCCCTGATCGAATATTACAAAGTCCCCTTTCAAGTATAACAAAGTCCCCTGATCGAGTATAACAAAGTCGCATGGTCGAGTATAACAAAGGACCCTGATGGAGTATAACAATGACCCTGATGGAGTATAACAAAGTCCCCTAATCGAGTATAACACATTCCCTGATAGAGTATAACATATCCCCTGATCCTTGTATAACAAAGTTCCCTGGTCGAGTATAGTACTGTCCCCTAATCGAGTATAACAAAGCCCCCTGATCGAGTATAACAAAGTCCCCTGGTCGAGTATAACAAAGTCCCCTGATCGAGTATACCAAAGTCCTCTGATCGAGTATAACAAAGTCCACTGATCGGGTATAACAAAGGACCTTGATCGAGTATAATAAAGGCCCCTAATCGAGTTTAACAAAGTCCCTTGATCGAGTATAACAAATCCCCTGATCTAGTAAAACAAAGTCCCCCGATCGAGTATAACAAAGTCCTCTGATCGAATATAACAAAGTCCAATGGTCGTGTATAACAAAGTCCCCTGGTCGACTATAACAAATTCCTCTTATCGAGTATAACAAATTCCCCTGGATGAGTAAAACAGTGGCCCATGATTGAGTATAACAAAGGCCCCTCATCGAGTCTATCAAAGTCCCCTGATCGATTATGACAAAGGCCCTTGATCGTTTATTACAAATTCCCCTGATCGAGTATAACAAAGTCCCCTGAACGAGTATAACAAAGCCCAATCATCGAGTATAACAAAGTCCCCCTATCGAGTAAAACAAAGTCCCCTGATCGAGTATATCAAAGCCCCCTGATCGAGTAAAACAAAGTCCCCTGATCGAGTATAACAAAGTCCCCTGATCGAGTATAACAAAGCCCCCCTGATCGAATATTACAAAGTCCCCTTTCAAGTATAACAAAGTCCCCTGATCGAGTATAACAAAGTCGCATGGTCGAGTATAACAAAGGACCCTGATGGAGTATAACAATGACCCTGATGGAGTATAACAAAGTCCCCTAATCGAGTATAACACATTCCCTGATAGAGTATAACATATCCCCTGATCCTTGTATAACAAAGTTCCCTGGTCGAGTATAGTACTGTCCCCTAATCGAGTATAACAAAGCCCCCTGATCGAGTATAACAAAGTCCCCTGGTCGAGTATAACAAAGTCCCCTGATCGAGTATACCAAAGTCCTCTGATCGAGTATAACAAAGTCCACTGATCGGGTATAACAAAGGACCTTGATCGAGTATAATAAAGGCCCCTAATCGAGTTTAACAAAGTCCCTTGATCGAGTATAACAAATCCCCTGATCTAGTAAAACAAAGTCCCCCGATCGAGTATAACAAAGTCCTCTGATCGAATATAACAAAGTCCAATGGTCGTGTATAACAAAGTCCCCTGGTCGACTATAACAAATTCCTCTTATCGAGTATAACAAATTCCCCTGGATGAGTAAAACAGTGGCCCATGATTGAGTATAACAAAGGCCCCTCATCGAGTCTATCAAAGTCCCCTGATCGATTATGACAAAGGCCCTTGATCGTTTATTACAAATTCCCCTGATCGAGTATAACAAATTCCCCTGGTCGAGTATAACAAAGTCCCCTGGTCGAGTATAACAAAGGTCCCTGGTCGAGTATAACCAAGGCCCCTGATCCAGAATAACAACGTCCTCTGATCGAATATAACAAAGTCCCCTTAAGGAGCATAACAAAGGCCTCCTGATCGAATAATACAAAGTCCCTTGATCAAGTATAACAAAGTCCCCTGATCGAGTATAACAAAGTCACCTGGTCGAGTATAACAAAGTCCCCTGATCGAGTATAACAAAGTCCCCTGATCGAGGAAAACAAAGCCCCCTAATCGAGTATACCAAAGTCCCCTGATCGAGTATAACAAACTCCCTTGATCGAGTATAACAAAGGCCCCTGATCGAGTAAAACAAAGGCCCCCGGTTGAGTGTAACAAAGCCTCCTGATCGAGTATAACAAAGTCCCCTGATCGAGTATAACACATCCCCTGATAGAGTGTAACATATCCCCTGATCGTGTACAACAAAGTTCGCTGGTCGAGTATAGTAATGTCCCCTGATCGAGTATAACAAAGCCCCCTGATCGAGTATAACAAAGTCCCCTGGTCGAGTATAACAAAGTCCCCTGATCGAGTTTACCAAAGTCCTCTAATCGAGTATAACAAAGTCCACTGATCGGGTATAACAAAGGCCCTTGATCGAGTATAATAAAGGCCCCTAATCGAGTTTAACAAAGTCCCTTGATCGAGTATAACAAAGCCCCCTGATCTAGTAAAACAAAGTCCCACGATCGAGTATAACAAAGTCCTCTGATTGAATATAACAAAGTCCAATGGTCGTGTATAACAAAGTCCCCTGGTCGAGTATAACAAATTCCCCTGATCGATTATTACAAATTCCCCTGATCGAGTATAACAAAGTACCCTGGTCGAGTATAACAAAGTCCCCTGGTCGAGTATAACAAAGTCCTCTGCTCGAGTATAACCAAGCCCCCTGATCGAGAATAACAAAGTCCTCTGACCGAATATAACAAAGTCCCCTTATCGAGCATAACAAAGGCCCCCTGATCGAATAATTCAAAGTCCCTTGATCAAGTATAACAAAGTCCTCTGATCGAGTATAACAAAGTCCCGTGGTCGAGTATAACAAAGGCCCCTAATGGAGCATAACAAAGTCCCTGATGGAGTATAACAAAGTCCCCTGATCGAGGAAAACAAAGCCCCCAGATCGAGTATAACAAAGTCCCCTCATCGATTATAACAAAGGCCCCTGAACGAGTATAACAAAGTCGCGTGATCGAGCACAACAAAGACCCCTGGTCGAGTATAACAAAACCACCTGATCGAGTATAACAAAGTCCTCTGGTTGAGTATAACAAAGCCCCCTGATCGAGTATAACAAAGTCCCCTGATCCAGTATAACAAATTCCCCTGATCGAGTATAACAAAGGCCCCCGGTTGAGTATAACAAAGCCTCCTGACTGAGTATAACAAAGTCCCCTAATCGAGTATAACACATCCCCTGATCGAGTATAACATATCCCCTGATCGTGTATAACAAAGTTCCCTGTTCGAGTATAGAAATGTCCCTTGATCGAGTATAACAAAGGCCCCTGTTCGAGTATATCAACGCTCCCCTGATCGAATCTTACAAAGTCCCCTGATCAAGTATAACAAAGTCCCCTGATCGAGCATAACAAAGGCCCCTGGTCGAGTATAACCAAGGCCCCTGATCGAGAATAACAAAGTCCTCTGATCGAATATAACAAAATCCCCTTATCGAGCATAACAAAGCCCCCCTGATCGAATAATACAAAGTCCCCTGATCAAGTATAACACATCCCCTGATCGAGTATAACATATGCCCTGATCGAGTATAACAATGTCCCCTGATCGAGTATAACAAAGGCCCCTCATCGTGTATAACAAAGTCCCCTTATCGAGCATAACAAAGGCCCCTGGTCGAGTATAACAAAGCCCTCCTGATCGAATATTACAAAGTCCCCTGATCAAGTATAACAAAGTCCCATGATCGAGTATATCAACGTCCCCT
Organism: Homarus americanus; assembly: GCF_018991925.1. NCBI lineage: Eukaryota > Metazoa > Arthropoda > Malacostraca > Decapoda > Nephropidae > Homarus > Homarus americanus. The sequence goes on from NW_024714639.1 coordinate 11,681, forward strand.
GGTCGAGGAAAACAAAACCCCCTCATCGATTATAACAAAGTCCCCTCATCGAGTATAACAAAGTCTCCTTGTTGACCATAACAAAGGCCCCTGGTCGAGTATAACAAAGCCCGCTGATCGAGTATAACAAAGTCCCCTGGTCGAGTATAACAAAGTCCCCTGATCGAGTTTACCAAAGTCCTCTAATCGAGTATAACAAAGTCCACTGATCGGGTATAACAAAGTCTCCTTGTTGACCATAACAAAGGCCCCTGGTCGAGTATAACAAAGCCCGCTGATCGAGTATAACAAAGTCCCCTGATCGAGTATATCAAACCCCTCTGGTCGAGTATAATAAGGGCAATGATCGAGTTTAACAAAGTCTCATGATCGAGTATAAGAAATTCCCCTGGTTCGAGTATAACAAAAGCCCCTGATATAATATAACAAAGGCCCCTCATCGAGTATAACAAAGTACCCTGATCGATTATGACAAACGCCCTTGATCGAGTATTACAAAATCCCCTGATCGAGTATTACAAAGTCCCCTTATCGAGTATAACACATCCCCTGATCGAGTATAAGAAAGGCCCCTCATCGAGTATAACAAAGGCCCCTCATGGAATCTAACAAAGTCCCCTGATCGATTATGGCAAAGGCCCTTGATCGAGTATTACAAAGTCCCCTGATCGAGTATAACAAAGTCCCCTGGTCAAGTTAGTTTAATGCCATTTAAAGTTAGTTTAACACCTTTTGAAGTTAGTTTAACACCATTTGAAGTTAGTTTAATGCCATTTAAAGTTAGTTTAACGCCATTTAAAGTTAGTTATACGTCATTTCAAGTTAGTTTAACGTCATTTGCAGTTATTTAATGCCATTAAAAGTTAGTTTAACGCGATTTGAAGTTAGTTTATTGCCATTTAAACTTAGTTTAATGCTTTTTGAATTTAGTTTAATGACATTTGAAGTTAGTTTAATGCCATTTAAAGTTAGTTTAACGCCTTTAGAAGTTAGCTTAACACCATTTGAAGTTAGTTTAATGCCATTTAAGTTAGTTTAACGCCATTTTCAGTTAGTTATACGTCATTTCAAGTTAGTTTAATGCCATTTGAAGTTAGTTTAACATCATTTGCAGTGTTTAAAGCCATTAAAAGTTAGTTTAACGCCATTTGAAGTTAGTTTAACGTCATTTGCAGTTAGTTTAACGCCATTTAAAGTTAGTTTAACGACATGTGAAGTTAGTTTAAAGCCATTTGAAGTTAGTTTAATGCCTTTTAAATTTAGTTTAACGCCATATAAAGATAATTTAACGTCATTTAAAGTTAATTGAACGCCATCTGAAGTTAGTGTAACGCAATTTGAAGAACGTTTACTGCCATTTGCAACACGTTAAACGCCATTTATAGTTAGTTTAATGCCATTTAAAGTTAGTTTAACACCTTTTGAAGTTAGTTTAACACCATTTGAAGTTAGTTTAATGCCATTTAAAGTTAGTTTAACGCCTTTTGAAGTTAGCTTAACACCATTTGAAGTTAGTTTAATGCCATTTAAGTTAGTTTAACGCCATTTTCAGTTAGTTATACGTCATTTCAAGTTAGTTTAATGCCATTTAAAGTTAGTTTAACATCATTTGCAGTGTTTAAAGCCATTAAAAGTTAGTTTAACGCCATTTGTAGTTAGTTTAACGTCATTTGCAGTTAGTTTAACGCCATTTAAAGTTAGTTTAACGACATGTGAAGTTAGTTTAAAGCCATTTGAAGTTAGTTTAATGCCTTTTAAATTTAGTTTAACGCCATATAAAGTTAATTTAACGTCATTTAAAGTTAATTGAACGCCATCTGAAGTTAGTGTAACGCAATTCGAAGAACGTTTACTGCCATTTGCAACACGTTAAACGCCATTTATAGTTAGTTTAATGCCATTTAAAGTTAGTTTAACACCTTTTGAAGTTAGTTTAACACCATTTGAAGTTAGTTTAATGCCATTTAAAGTTAGTTTAACGCCATTTAAAGTTAGGTTTACGTCATTTCAAGTTAGGTTAATGCCATTTAAAGATAGTTTAGCGCCATTTGAAGTTAGTTTATCGCCATTTGAAGTTAGCTTAATGCTAATCGAGAATAACAAATTCCCCTGATCGAGTATAACAAATTCCCCTTATCGAATATAACAAAATCGCCTGGTCGCGTATAACAAAGACCCCTGGTCGAGTATAACAAAGTTCCCTGGTCGTGTATAACAAAGCCCCCGGTTGAGTATAACAAAGCCTCCTAATCGAGTAAAACAAAGTTCCGTGATCGAGTATATCACATCCCCTGATCGAGTATAACATATCCCCTGATCGTGTATAACAAAGTTCCCTGGTCGAGTATACTAATGTCCCGTGCTCGAGTATAACAAACTCCCCTGGTCGAGTAAAACAAAGTCCCCTGGTCGCGTATAACAATGTCCCCTGGTCGCGTATAACAATGTCCCCTGGTCGAGTATAACAAAGTCCCCTGGTCGAGTATAACCAAGGCCCCTGATCGAGAATTACAAAGTCCCCTGATCGAATATAACAAAGTCCCCTCATCGAATATAACAAAGTCCCCTGTTCGCGTATAACAATGTCCACTGGTCGAGTATAACAAAGTTCCCTGGTCGTGTATAACGAAGCCCCTGGTTGAGTATAACAAAGCCTCCTAATTGAGTAAAACAAAGTCCCGTGATCGAGTATATCACATCCCCTGATCGAGTATAACAAACTCCCCTGGTCGAGTAAAACAAAGTCCCCTGGTCGCGTATAACAATGTCCCCTGGTCGAGTATAACAAAGTCCCCTGGTCGAGTATAACAAAGTCCCCTGGTCGAGTATAACCAAGGCCCCTGATCGAGAATTACAAAGTCCCCTGATCGAATATAACAAAGTCCCCTCATCGAATATAACAAAGTCCCCTGTTCGCGTATAACAAAGTCCCCTGGTCGAGTATAACAAAGTTCCCTGGTCGTGTATAACGAAGCCCCTGGTTGAGTATAACAAAGCCTCCTAATTGAGTAAAACAAAGTCCCGTGATCGAGTATATCACATCCCCTGATCGAGTATAACATATTCCCTGATCGTGTATTACAAAGTTCCCTGGTCGAGTATACTAATGTCCCCTGCTCGAGTATAACAAAGGCCCCTGATCGAGTATAACAAACTCCCCTGGTCGAGTAAAATAAAGTCCCCTGGTCGAGTATAACCAAGGCCCCTGATCGAGAATTACAAAGTCCCCTGATCGAATATAACAAAGTCCCCTCATCGAATATAACAAAGTCCTCTGTTCGCGTATAACAAAGTCCCCTGGTCGAGAATAACAAAGTTCCCTGGTCGTGTATAACGACGCCCCCAGTTGAGTATAACAAAGCCTCCTAATTGAGTAAAACAAAGTCCCGTGATCGAGTATATCACATCCCATGATCGAGTATAACATATTCCCTGATCGTGTATAACAAAGTTCCCTGATCGAGTATACTAATGTCCCCTGCTCGAGTATAACAAAGGCCCCTGATCGAGTATAACAAACTCCCCTGGTCGAGTAAAATAAAGTCCCCTGGTCGAGTATAACCAAGGCCCCTGATCGAGAATAACAAAGTCCCCTTATCGAGCATAACAAAGACCCCAGGTCGAGTATAACTAAGCCACCTGATCGAGTATAACAAAATTCCCCTTGTTGAGTATAACAAAGCCCCCTGATCGAGTATAACAAAGTCCCCTGATCGTGTATAACAAAGTCCCCTAATCGAGTATAACAAAGGCCCCCAGTTGAGTATAAGAAAGCCTCCTAATCGAGTATAACAAAGTCCCCTGATCGAGTATAACACATCCCCTGATCGAGTATAACATATCCCTTGATCGTGTATAACAAAGTTTCCTGGTCGAGTATAGTAATGTCCCCTGATCGAGTATAACAAAGGCCCCTGATCGAGTATAACAAAGTCCCTTGATCGAGTATCACAAAGCCCCCCTGATCGAATATTACAAAGTCCCCTGATCAAGTATAACAAAGTCCCCTGATCCAGTATAACAAAGACCCCTATTCGAGTATTACAAAGGCCCCTAATGGAGTATACCAAAGACCCTGATGGAGTATAGCAAAGTCCCCTGATCGAGGAAAACAAAGCCTCCTGATCGAGTATAACAAAGTCCCCTTATCGAGTATAACAAAGCCTAATCATCGAGTTTAACAAAGTCCTCCCATCGAGTAAAACAAAGTCCCCTGATTGAGTATATCAAAGCCCCCTGATCGAGTAAAACAAAGTCCCCTGGTCGAGTATATCAAAGCCCCCTCATCGAGTATAACAAAGTCCCCTAATCGAGTATAACAAAGTCCCCTGGTCGAGTTTAACAAAGGCCCCTGATCGAGTATTACAAAGTCCCCTGATCGAGTATAACAAAGTTTCCTGTTCGAGTATAACAAAGTCCCCTGATCGAGTATAACAAAGGCCCCTAATCGAATATTACAAAGTCCCCTGATCAGGTATAACAAAGTCCCCTGATCGAGTATAACAAAGTCCCCTGGTCGAGTATAACAAAGGCCCCTAATGGAGTATAACAAAGACCCTGATGGAGTATAACAAACTCCCCTGGTCGATATAAACAAAGTCCCCTGATCGAGAATAACAATGTCCCTTGATCGAGTATAACAAAAGCCCCAAATCAAGTATAACAAAGGCCCCCGGTTGGGTATAACAAAGCGTCCTGATCGAGTATAGCAAAGTCCCCTGATCGAGTGTAACACATCCCCTGATCGAGTAAAACATATTCCCTGATCCTGTATAACAAAGTTCCCTGATGGAGTATAACAACGTCCCCTGGTCGATATAAACAAAGCCCCCTGCTCAAGTATAACAAAGTCCCCTGATCGAGTATAACAAAGTCCTCTGATCGAGTATAACAAACGCTCTTGATCGAGTATAATAAAGTCCCCTGATCGAATATAAAACAGCCCCCAGATCGAGTAAAACAAAGTCTCCTGGTTGAGTGTAACAAAGTCCCTTGATCGAGTAACAAGGCCCCCTGATCGAGTAAAACAATGTTCCCCGATCGAGTAAATCAAAGTCCTCTGATCGAGTATAAAAAAGTTACGTGGTCGTGTATTACAAACTCCCCTGGTCGAGTATAACAAATTCCCCTGACCGATTATAACAAAGTCCCCTGGTTGAGTATAACAAAGGCCCATGATCGAGTATAAAAAGGCCCCTAATCGAGTATAACAAAGGCCCATGATCGAGTATAACAAAGTCCCCTGGTCGAGCACAACAAAGCACCCTGGTCGAGTATAACAAAGCCCCCTGATCGAGTATAACAAAGTCCCCTGATCGAGTATATCAAAACCCCCTGGTCGAGCATAATAAAGGCCCTGAACGAGTATAACAAGGTCTCATGATCGAGTATAACAAATTCCCCTGGTTCGAGTATAACCAAAGCCCCTGATAGAGTATAACAAAGGCTCCTGATCGAGAATAACGAATGCCCCTCATCGAGTATAACAAAGTCCCCTAATCGAATATAACAAAGCCCTTTGATCGAGTATAACAAAGGCCACTGGTCGAGCATAACAAAGGACCCTGGTCGAGTAAAACAAAGTCCCCTGATCGAGTATAACAAGGTCCAATCATCGAGTATAACAAATACCCTGATCGAGTATAACAAAGTCCCCTCATCGAGTATATCAAAGCCTCCTGATCGAGTATAACAAAGTCCCTGATCGAGTATAACAAAGTCCCCTGGTCGAGTGTAACAAAGGCCCCTCATCGAGTATAACAAAGTCCCCTGATCGAGTATAACAACAAAGTCCCCTGGTCGAGTATAACCAAGCCCCCTCATCGAGAATAACAAAGTCCTCTGATCGAACATAACAAAGTCCCCTTATCGAGCATAACAAAGGCCCCCTGATCGAATAATACAAAGTCCCTTGATCAAGTATAACAAAGCCCCTTGATCGAGTATAACAAAGTCCCGTGGTCGAGTATAACAAAGGCCCCTAATGGAGCATAACAAAGTCCCTGATGGAGTATAACAAAGTCCCCTGATCGAGGAAAACAAAGCCCCCAGATCGAGTATAACAAAGTCCCCTCATCGAGTATAACAAAGGCCCCTGAACGAGTATAACAAAGTCGCGTGATCGAGCACAACAAAGCCCCCTGGTCGAGTATAACAAAACCACCTGATCGAGTATAACAAAGTCCCCTGGTTGAGTATAACAAAGCCCCCTGATCGAGTATAACAAAGTCCCCTGATCCAGTATAACAAATTCCCCTGATCAAGTATAACAAAGGCCCCCGGTTGAGAATAACAAAGCCTCCTGACTGAGTATAACAAAGTCCCCTGATCGAGTATAACACATCCCCTGATCGAGTATAACATATCCCCTGATCGTGTATAACAAAGTTCCTTGGTCGAGTATAGTAATGTCCCTTGATCGAGTATAACAAAGGCCCCTGTTCGAGTATATCAAAGCTCCCCTGAACGAATCTTACAAAGTCCCATGATGAAGTATAACAAAGTCCCCTGATCGAGCATAACAAAGGCCGTTGGTCGAGTATAACCAAGGCCCCTGATCGAGAATAACAAAGTCCTCTGATCGAATATAACAAAGTCCCCTTATCGAGCATAACAAAGCCCCCCTGATCGAATAATACAAAGTCCCCTGATCAAGTATAACACATCCCCTGATCGAGTATAACATATGCCCTGATCGAGTATAACAATGTCCCCTGATCGAGTATAACAAAGGCCCCTCATCGTGTATAACAAAGTCCCCTTATCGAGCATAACAAAGGCCCCTGGTCGAGTATAACAAAGCCCTCCTGATCGAATATTATAAAGTCCCCTGATCAAGAATAACAAAGTCCCATGATCGAGTATATCAAAGTCCCCTGGTCGAGGAAAACAAATTCCCCTGATCGATTATAACAAAGTCCCCTGGTTGAGTATAACAAAGGCCCATGATCGAGTATAACAAAGGCCCCTGATCGAGTATAACAAATTCCCCTCATCGAGTATAAAAAATTGCCCTTATCGAGTATAACAAAGTCCCCTGGTCGAGCACAACAAAGCACCCTGGTCGAGTATAACAAAGTCCCTTGATCGAGTATATCAAAAACCCTGGTCGAGCATAATAAAGGCCCTGATCGAGTATAACAAGGTCTCATGATCGAGTATAACAAATTCCCCTGGTTCGAGTATAACAAAAGCCCCTGATAGAGTATAACAAAGGCTCCTGATCGAGTATAACAAAGTCCCCTGATCGAGCATAACAAAGGCCCCTGATCGAGTATAACAAAGCCTACTGATCGAGTATATCAAAGTCCCCTAATCGAGTATAACAAAGGCCCCTAATCGAGTCTAACAAAGTCCCCTGATCGAGTATAGCAAAGGCCCTTGATCGAGTATAACAAAGCCCCCCTGATCGAATATTTCAAAGTCCCCTAATCAAGTATAACAAAGTCCCCTGATCGAGTATAAAAATTCCCCTGATCGAGTATAACAAAGTCACCTGATCGAGTATAACAAAGTCCTGTTATCGAGTATAACAAAATCCCTTGGTCGCGTATAACAATGTCCCCTGGTCGAGTATAACAATGTCCTGTTATCGAGTATAACAAAATCCGCTGGTCGCGTATAACAATGTCCCCTGGTCGAGTATAACAAAGTCCCCTGGTCGAGTATAACAAAGTCCCCTGGTCGAGTATAACCAAGGCCCCTGATCGAATATAACAAAGTCCCCTCATCGAATATAACAAAGTCCCCTGGTCGCGTATAACAAAGTCCCCTGGTTGAGTATAACAAAGTTCCCTGGTCATGTATAACAAAGCCCCCGGTTGAGTATAACAAAGCCTCCTAATCGAGTAAAACAAAGTCCCGTGATCGAGTATATCACATCCCCTGATCGAGTATAACATATCCCCTGATCGTGTATAACAAAGTTCCCTAGTCGAGTATACTAATGTCCCCTGCTCGAGTATAACAAAGGCCCCTGATCGAGTATAGCAAACTCGGCTGGTCGAGTAAAACAAAGTCCCCTGGTCGAGTATAACAATGTCCCCTGGTCGAGTATAACAAAGTCCCCTGGTCGAGTATAACAAAGTCCCCTGGTCGAGTATAACCAAGGCCCCTGATCGAGAATTACAAAGTCCCCTGATCGAATATAACAAAGGACCCTCATCGAGTATATCAAAGTCCTTTGATCGAATATAACAAAGGACCCTCATCGAGTATAACAAAGCCCAATGATCGAGTATATCAAAGTCCCCTGATCGAGTATAACAAAAGCCCCTAATCGAGTCTAACAAAGTCCCCTGATCGAGTATAACAAAGGCCCTTGATCGAGTATAACAAATGCCCCTCATCGAGTATAACAAAGTCCCCTAATCGAATATAACAAAGCCCTTAGATCGAGTATAACAAAGGACACTGGTCGAGCATAACAAAGGACCCTGGTCGAGTATAACAAAGTCCCCTGATCGAGTATAACAAAGTCCAATCATCGAGTATAACAAATACCCTGATCGAGTATAACAAAGTCCCCTCATCGAGTATATCAAAGCCCCCTGATTGAGTATAACAAAGTCCCCTGATCGAGTATAACAAAGTCCCCTGGTCAAGTATAACAAAGTCCCCTGATCGAGTATAACAAAGGCCCCTGATCGAGTATAACAAAGTCCCCTGGTCGAGTATAAGTCCCCTAATCGAGTATAACAAAGGCCCCTGATCGAGTATAAAAAAGTCCCCTTATCGAGCATAAAAAGGGCCCCTGGTCGAGTATAACAAAGCCCCCCTGATCGAATATTACAAAGTCCCCTGATCAAGTACAACAAAGTCCCCTGGTCGAGTATAACAAAGGCCCCTGATCAAGTATAACAAAGTCCCCTGATCGAGTATAACAAATTCCCCTGATCGAGTATAACAAAGTCACCTGATCGAGTATAACAAAGTCCTGTTATCGAGTATAACAAAATCCCCTGGTCGCGTATAACAATGTCCCCTGGTCGAGTATAACAAAGTCCTGTTATCGAGTATAACAAAATCCCCTGGTCGATATCAATGTCCCCTGGTCGAGTATAACAAAGTCCCCTGGTCGAGTATAACAAAGTCCCCTGGTCGAGTATAACCAAGGCCCCTGATCGAATATAACAAAGTCCCCTCATCGAATATAACAAAGTCCCCTGGTCGCGTATAACAAAGTCCCCTGGTCGAGTATAACAAAGTTCCCTGGTCATGTATAACAAAGCCCCCGGTTGAGTATAACAAAGCCTCCTAATCGAGTAAAACAAAGTCTCGTGATCGAGTATATCACATCCCCTGATCGAGTATAACATATCCCCTGATCGTGTATAACAAAGTTCCCTGGTCGAGTATACTAATGTCCCCTGCTCCGAGTATAACAAAGGCCCCTGATCGAGTATAACAAACTCCCCTGGTCGAGTAAAACAAAGTCCCCTGGTCGAGTATAACAATGTCCCCTGGTCGAGTATAACAAAGTCCCCTGGTCGAGTATAGCAAAGTCCCCTGGTCGAGTATAACCAAGGCCCCTGATCGAGAATTACAAAGTCCCCTGATCGAATATAACAAAGTCCCCTCATCGAATATAGCAAAGTCCCCTGGTCGCGTATAACAAAGTCCCCTGGTCGAGTATAACAAAGTTCCCTGGTCGTGTATAACAAAGCCCCCGGTTGAGTATAACAAAGCCTCCTAATCGAGTAAAACAAAGTCCCGTGATCGAGTATATCACATCCCCTGATCGAGTATAACATATCCCCTGATCGTGTATAACAAAGTTCCCTGGTCGAGTATACTAATGTCCCCAGCTCGAGTATAACAAAGGCCCCTGATCGAGCATAACAAACTCCCCTGGTCGAGTAAAACAAAGTCCCCTGGTCGAGTATAACCAAGGCCCCTGATCGAGAATAACAAAGTCCCCTTATCGAGCATAACAAAGACTCCAGGTCGAGTATAACTAAGCCACCTGATGGAGTATAACAAAATTCCCCTGGTTGAGTATAAAAAAGCCCCCTGATCGAGTATAACAAAGTCCCCTTATCGTGTATACCAAAGTCCCCTAATCGAGTATAACAAAGGCCCCCAGTTGAGTATAAGAAAGCCTCCTAATCGAGTATAACAAAGTCCCCTGATCGAGTATAACACATCCCTTGATCGTGTATAACAAAGTTTCCTGGTCGAGTATAATAATGTCCCCTGATCGAGTATAACAAAGGCCCCTGATCGAGTATAACAAAGTCCCTTGATCGAGTATAACAAAGCCCCCCTGATCGAATATTACAAAGTCCCCTGATCAGGTATAACAAAGTCCCCTGATCGAGTATAACAAAGACCCCTATTCGAGTATTACAAAGGCCCCTAATGGAGTATACCAAAGACCCTGATGGGGTATAACAAAGTCCCCTGATCGAGGAAAACAAATCCTCCTGATCGAGTATAACAAAGTCCCCTAATCGAGTAGAAAAAAGTCCCCTTATCGAGTATAAAAAAGTCCCCTGATCGAGTATAATAAAGCTCCCTGACTGAGTATAACAAAGTCCCCTGATCGAGTCTATCAAACCCCACTGGTCGAGTATAATAAAGGCCCTGATCGAGTATAACAAATTCTCATGATCGAGTATACCAAATTCCCCTGGGTCAAGTATAACAAAAGCCCCTGATTTAGTATAACAAATCCCCCTAATCAAGTATAACAAAGTCCCCTGATCGATTATAACAAAGGCCCCTAATCGAGTCTAACAAAGTCCTCTGATCGAGTATAGCAAAGGCCCTTGATCGAGTTTAACAAATGCCCCTCATCGAGTATAACAAAGTCACCTAATCGAATATAACAAAGCCCCCTGATCGAGTATAACAAAGGCCACTGGTCGACCATAACAAAGGACCCTGGTCGAGTATAACAAAGTCCCCTGATCGAGTATAACAAAGCCCAATCATCGAGTATAACAAAGTCCCCCCCATCGAGTAAAACAAAGTCCCTGATTGAGTATATCAAAGCCCCCTGATCGAGTAAAACAAAGTCCCCTGGTCGAGTATATCAAAGCCGCCTCATCGAGTATAACAAAGTCCCTAATCGAGTATAACAAAGTCCCCTGGTCGAGAATAACAAAGGCCCCTGATCGAGTATAACAAAGTCCCCTGATCGAGTATAACAAAGTCCCCTGGTCGAGTATAACAAAGTCCCCTGATCGAGTATAACAAAGGCCCCTGATCGAGTATAACAAAGTCCCCTTATCGAGCATAACTAAGGCCCCTGGTCGAGTATAACAAAGCCCCCTGATCAGGTATAACAAAGTCCCCTGATCGAGTATAACAAAGTCCCCTGGGCGAGTATAACAAAGGCCCCTGATGGAGTATAACAAAGACCCAGATTTAGTATAACAAAGTCCCCTGGTCGAGTTAAACAAAGTCCCCTGATCAGGTATAACAAAGTCCCCTAATCGAGTATAACAAAGTCCCCTGGTCGAGTATAACAAAGGCCCCTGATGGAGTATAACAAAGACCCAGATTTAGTATAACATAGTCCCCTGATCGAGAATAACAAAGTCCCTTGATCGAGTATAACAAAGTCCCCTGGTCGAGTATAACAAAGGCCCCTGATGGAGTATAACAAAGACCCTGATGGAGTATAACAAAGTCCCCTGATCGAGAATAGCAAAGTCCCCTCACCGAGTATAACAAAGTTCCCTCATCGTATATAACAAAGCCCCCTCATCGAGTATAACAATGTCCCCTAATCGAGTATAACAAAGTCCCCTGATCGGGTATAACAAAGGCCCATGATCGAGTATAACAAAGGACCCTCATCGAGTATAACAAAGTCCTTTGATCGAGTATAACAAAGGACCCTCATCGAGTATAACAAAGTCCCCTGATCGAGTATAACATATTCACCCTGATCGAGTAGAACATAGTCCCCTCATCGAGTATAACAAAGGCCCCTCATCAAGTATAACAAAGTCCCATGATCGAGAATAACAAAGTTCCCTCATCGAATATAACAAAGTCACCTGATCGAGTATAACAAAGTCCCCTGATCGAGTATAACAAAGTCCCCCGATCGAGAATAACAAAGTCCCTTGATCGAGTATAACAAAAGCCCCTAATCCAGTATAACAAAGGCCCCCGGTTGAGTATAACAAAGCATCCTGATCGAGTATAGGAAAGTCCCCTGATCGAGTGTAACACATCCACTGATCGAGTAAAACACATTCCCTGATCCTGTATAACAAAGTTCCCTGATGGAGTCTAACAACGTCCCCTGTACGATATAAACAAAGTCCCCTGCTCAAGTATAACAAAGTCCCCTGATCGAGTATAACAATGTCCTCTGATCGAGTATAACAAACGCTCTTGATCGAGTATAATAAAGGCCACTGATCGAGCAAAACAATGTTCCCCGATCGAGTATAATAAAGTCCCCTGATCGAATATAAAACAGCCCCCAGATCGAGTAAAACAAAGTCTCCTGGTTGAGTGTAATAAAGTCCCTTGATCGAGTAATAAGGCCCCCTGATCGAGTAAAACAATGTTCCCCGATCGAGTAAAGCAAAGTCCTCTGATCGAGTATAACAAAGTTCCGTGGTCATGTATAACAAACTCCCCTGGTCGAGTATAACAAATTCCCCTGATCGATTATAACAAAGTCCCCTGGTTGAGTATAACAAAGGCCCATGATCGAGAATAACAAAGTCCCCTGATCGAGTATAACAAAGGCCCATGATCGAGTATAACAAAGTCCCCTGGTCGAGCACAACAAAGCACCCTGGTCGAGTATAACAAAGCCCCCTGATCGAGTATAACAAAGTCCCCTGATCGAGTATATCAAAACCCCTGGTCGAGCATAATAAAGGCCCTGATCGAGTATAACAAGGTCTCATGATCGAGTATAACAAATTCCCCTGGTTCGAGTATAATAAAAGCCCCTTATAGAGTATAACAAAGGCTCCTCATCGAGTATAACAAAGTCCCCTGATCGAGCATAACAAAGGCCCCTGATCGAGTATAATAAAGCCCACTGATCGAGTATATCAAAGTCCCCTGATCGAGTATAACAAAGGCCCCTAATCGAGTCTAACAAAGTCCCCTGATCGAGTATAGCAAAGGCCCTTGATCGAGTATAACGAATGCCCCTCATCGAGAATAACAAAGTCCCCTAATCGAATATAACAAAGCCCTTTGATCGAGTATAACAAAGGCCACTGGTCGAGCATAAAAAGGACCCTGGTCGATTATAACAAAGTCCCCTGATCGAGTATAACAAACTCCAATCATCGAGTATAACAAATACCCTGATCGAGTATAACAAACTCCCCTCATCGAGTATATCAAAGCCTCCTCATCGAGTATAACAAAGTCCCCTGATCGAGTATAACAAAGTCCCCTTGTCGAGTGTAACAAAGGCCCCTCATCGAGTATAACAAAGTCCCCTGATCGAGTATAACAAAGTCCCCTGGTCGAGTATAAGTCCCCTGATCGAGTATAACAAAGGCCCCTAATCGAGGAAAACAAAGACCCCAGATCGAGTATAACAAAGTCCCTTGATCGAGTATAACAAAGTCCCCCTGATCGAATATTACAAAGTCCCCTGATCAAGTATAACAAAGTCCCCTGATCGAGTATAACAAAGACCCCTATTCGAGTATAACAAAGGCCCCTAATGGAGTATACCAAAGACCCTGATGGAGTATAACAAAGTCCCTTGATCGAGTATAACAAATTCCCCTGATCGAGTATAACAAAGTCCCCTGGTTGAGTATAACAAAGGCCCATGATCGATTATAACAAAGGCCCATGATCGGGTATAACAAAGTCACCTGATCGAGTATAACAAAGTCCTGTTATCGAGTATAACAAAATCCCCTGGTCGCGTATAACAATGTCCCCTGGTCGAGTATAACAAAGTCCCCTGGTCGAGTATAACAAAGTCCCCTGGTCGAGAATAACCAAGGCCCCTAATCGAGAATTTACAAAGTCTCCTGATCGAATATAACAAAGTCCCCTCATCGAATATAACAAAGTCCCCTGGTCGCGTATAACAAAGTCCCCTGGTCGAGTATAACAAAGTTCCCTGGTCGTGTATGACAAAGCCCTCGGTTGAGTATAACAAAGCCTCCTAATAGAGTAAAACAAAGTCCCGTGATCGAGTATATCACATCCCCTGATCGAGTATAACATATCCCCTGATCGTGTATAACAAAGTTCCCTGGTCGAGTATACTAATGTCCCCTGATCGAGTATAACAAAGGCCCCTGATCGAGTATAACAAACTCCCCTGGTCGAGTAAAACAAAGTCCCCTGGTCGAATAATACAAAGTCCCCTGATCAAGTATAACAAAGTCCCCTGATCGAGTATAACAAAGACCCCTATTCGAGTATTACAAAGGCCCCTAATGGAGTATACCAAAGACCCTGATGGAGTATAAGAAAGTCCCCTGATCGAGGAAAACAAAGCCCCCTGATCGAGTATAACAAAGTCCCCTTATCGAGTATAACAAAGTCCCCTGATCGAGTATAATAAAGCTCCCTGACTGAGTATAACAAACTCCCCTGATCGAGTATATCAAACCCCCCTGGTCGAGTATAATTAAGGCCCTGATCGAGTATAACAAATTCTCATGATCGAGTATACCAAATTCCCCTGGTTCGAGTATAAAAAAAGCGCTTGATCGATTATAACAAAGACCCCTAATCGAGTCTAACAAAGTCCTCTGATCGAGTATAGCAAAGGCCCTTGATCGAGTATAACAAATGCCCCTCATCGAGTATAACAAAGTCACCTAATCTAATATAACAAAGCCGCCTGATCGGGTATAACAAAGGCCACTGGTCGACCATAACAAAGCTCCCTGGTCGCGTATAACAAAGTCCCCTGATCGAGTATAACAAAGCCCAATCATCGAGTATAACAAAGTCCCCCCATCGAGTAAAACAAAGTCCCCTGATCGAGTATATCAAAGCCCCCTGATCGAGTATAACAAAGGACCCTGATGGAGTATAACAATGACCCTGATGGAGTATAACAAAGTCCCCTAATCGAGTATAACACATCCCCTGATAGAGTATAACATATCCCCTGATCCTTGTATAACAAAGTTCCCTGGTCGAGTATAGTACTGTCCCCTAGTCGAGTATAACAAAGCCCCCTGATCGAGTATAACAAAGTCCCCTGGTCGAGTATAACAAAGTCCCATGATCGAGTATACCAAAGTCCTCTGATCGAGTATAACAAAGTCCACTGATCGGGTATAACAAAGAACCTTGATCGAGTATAATAAAGGCCCCTAATCGAGTTTAACAAAGTCCCTTGATCGAGTATAACAAAGCCCCCTGATCTAGTAAAACAAAGTCCCCCGATCGAATATAACAAAGTCCAATGGTCGTGTATAACAAAGTCCCCTGGTCGGGTATAACAAATTCTTCTTATCGTGTATAACAAAGTCCCCTGGATGAGTATAACACTGGCCCATGATTGAGTATAACAAAGGCCCCTCATCGAGTATAACAAAGGCCCCTCATCGAGTCTATCAAAGTCCCCTGATCGATTATGACAAAGGCCCTTGATCGATTATTACAAATTCCCCTTATCGAGTATAACAAAGGCCCCTGGTCGAGTATAACAAAGTCCCCTGGTCGAGTATAACAAAGGTCCCTGGTCGAGTATAACCAAGGCCCCTGATCCAGAATAACAACGTCCTCTGATCGAATATAACAAAGTCCCCTTAACGAGCATAACAAAGGCCCCCTGATCGAATAATACAAAGTCCCTTGATCAGGTATAACAAAGTCCCTTGATGGAGTATAACAAAGTCACCTGGTCGAGTATAACAAAGTCCCCTAATCGAGTATAACAAAGTCCCCTGATCGAGGTAAACAAAGCCCCCTGATCGAGTATACCAAAGTCCCCTGATCGAGTATAACAAAGTCCCTTGATCGAGTATAACAAAGGCCCCTGATCGAGTAAAACAAAGTCCCCTGGTCGAACAAAGTAAACCAAGGCCCTGATCGAGAATAACAAATTCTCTGATCGAATATAACAAAGTCCACTTATCGAGCATAACAAAGGCCCCTCTTCGAGCATAACAAACCCCCCCTCATCGAATAATACAAAGTCCCCTGATCAAGTATAACAAAGTCCCGTGATCGAGTATAACAAAGTCACCCCCATCGAGTATAACAAAGTCCTCTGATCGAGTATAACAAAGTCCCCTGGTCGTGTATAACAAAGTCCCCTGGTCGAGTATAACAAATTCCCCTGATCGAGTATAACAAATTCCCCTGATCGAGTATAACAAAGTCCCCTGGTCGAGTAAAACAAAGACCCCTGATCGAGAATAACAAAGGCACCTGATCGAGTATAACAAAGTCCCCTTATCGAGCATAACAAAGGCCCCTGGTCGAGTATAACAAAGCCCCCCTGAACGAATATTACAAAGTCCAGTGATCAAGTAAAAAAAAGTCCACTAATCGAGTATAACAAAATTACCTGGTCGAGTATAACAAAGACCCCTGATCAAGGAAAACAACGCCCCCTGATCGAGTATAACAAAGTCCCCTGATCGAGTATAACAAAGTCTCCTGATCGCGTATAACAAATGCCCCTCATCGAGTATAACAAAGTCCCCTTATCGAGTATAACAAAGTCCCTGGTCGAGTATTACAAATTCCCCTGATCGAGTATAACAATGCCCCCTGGTCGAGTATAACAAAGTCCCCTGGTCGAGTATAACCAAGGCCCCTGATCGAGAATAACAAATTCCTCTGATCGAATATAACAAAGTCCACTTATCGAGCATAACAAAGGCCCCTCTTCGAGCATAACAAACCCCGCCTCATCGTATAATACAAAGTCCCCTGATCAAGTATAAGAAAGTCCGGTGATCGAGTATAACAAAGTCCCCCCATCGAGTATAACAAAGCCCTCTGATCGAGTATAACAAACTCCCCTGATCTAGTATAACAAAATCCCGTGATCGAATATAGCAAAGGCCCTTGATCGAGTATAACAAAGGCCCCCAGTTGAGTATAACAAAGCCTCCTCATCGACTTTAACAACGTCCCCTGATCGAGTATAACACTTCGCCTTATTGAGTATAACATATCCCCTGATCGAGTATAACAAAGTCCTCTCATCGAGCAAAACAAAGGCTCCGGGTCGAGTATAACAAAGCCCTCTGATCGAGTATAACAAAGTCCCCTGATCTAGTATAACAAAGTCCCATGTTTGAGTATAACAAAGACCCTTCATCGAGTATAACAAAGGCCCCTGATCGAGCATAACAAAGGGCCCCGTTTGAGTACAACAAAGCCTCCTAATCGAGTATAACAAAGTCCCCTAATCGAGTATAACACATCCCCTGATCGAGTATAACATATCACCTGATCGTGTATAACAAAGTTCCCTTGTCGAGTATAGTAATGTCCCCTGATCGAGTATAACAAAGCCCCCTGATCGAGTATAACAAAGTCCTCTGATCGAGTATAACAAAGTCCCCTGATCGAGTATAACAAAGGTCCTTGATCGAGTATAATAAAGGCACCTGATCGAGTATAACAACGTCCCCTGATCGAGTATAACACATCCCCTGATTGAGTATAACATATCCCCTGATCGTGTAAAACAAAGTCCTCTAATCGAGTATAACAAAGGTCCCTCATCGAGTATAACAAAGTCCCCTGATTGAGTATAACAAAGTCCCCTGGTTGACCATAACAAAGGCCCCTGGTCGAGTATAACAAAGTCCCCTAATCGAATATAACAAAGCCCCCTGGTCGAGTATAACAAAGGTCCCTGATGGAGTATAACAAAGTCCCCTGATCGTGTAAAACAAAGTCCCCTGGTCGAGGAAAACAAAGCTCCCTCATCGAGTATAACAAAGTCCCCTGATTGAGTATAACAAAGTCCCCTGGTTGACCATAACAAAGGCCCCTGGTCGAGTATAACAAAGTCCCCTAATCGTATATAACGAAGCCCCCTGGTCGAGTATAACAAAGTCCCCTGATCGAGTATATCAAAGCCCCCTGATCGAGTATAAGAAAGTCCCTTGATCGAGTATAACAAAGTCCTCTGGTCGAGCATAACAAAGGCCCCTCATCGAGTATAACAAAGTACCCTGATCGAATATAACAAAGTGCCCTTATCGAGCATAAGAAAGGCCCCTGGTCGAGTATAACAAAGCCCCCCTGATCTAATATTACAAAGTCCAGTG
>NW_024714640.1:0-13308 GCF_018991925.1 Homarus americanus
CCTCCCCTGCCTATCCCTCTCCTGTCTCTCCCTTCCCTGCCTCTCCCTCCCCTGCCTCTCCCTCCCCTGCCTCTCCCTCCCCTGCCTCTCCCTCCCTTGCCTATCCCTCTCCTACCTCTCCCTTCCCCGTCTCTACTTATCCCTCCAGTGTATATGATGGAGGAAATGTCTCTCACCTGTACTCTTAACTCCTGAACGATCCTGGTCTTGTCTTTAGTAGTGTCCTTTAGCAGTGTCCTTTAGCAGTGTCCTTTAGCAATGTCCTTAGCAGTGTCCTTTATCAGTGTCCTCAGCAGTGTCCTTTATCAGTGTCCTTTAGCAGTGTCCTCAGCAGTGCTTTTTTCCTATCACCTGTGCGGAAAAGATCTCAAGCACCGTTTATGCGGCACTTAAGAGGCTGAGAAGAGAGAAAATATCACTATTTATTCTCCCTCTGTTTACCTTCCTTCCTAAGACCACACTGGGAAAATCCTCTGCTGTATTTTCTTTCATGTCGAGTACAATAAGCCTTGTGAACGAGGCCGTGTAATGTGTTCAAAAGGTAACTCGATGCCGCTCCTTGAACTTCCGTATGTGTGTGTGTGTAGGTTTGCGTGTGTGTGTGTGTGTGTGTACGGGACCTCGTATTTATGGCTGCAGATATCACAAAAGGGTCATGTTACCTGTGTCTATGACAGCACCAAATCATTAAGTGTCACCTCACCTTGGCAGATCCTTCAGAATTCTTCACTTAATCATTTCTACAATTTCTCGGTAGTATTTTCTTTAACGTCAAATATAAAAAAACTCTCATTCTCCTCCCCTAAGGACCACTTGTGCGCCACTTTGCTCACTGAGGCGCGCCACAAACATGCTGACAGTAAATCGATGGCAAGCGACGCGAAAACTGACGGGCGGGCATAAGAGAGACGCGTGATCATTGTTAACGTGCGTGTGGGTGGAGGGTGGGGTGGGGGTGTGTGTGTGGGCGGTGGGGGTGTGTGTGTGTGGGGTGGGGGTGTGTGTGTGTGGGCGTGTGTGTGTGTGTGTGTGTGTGTGTGTGTGTGTGTGTGTGTGTGTGTGTGTGTGTGTAGGCCTACCTGTGGCTATGTGTATGTTGACGTCAGGAGGAAGAATATCTCTCTCTCTCTCTCTCTCTCTCTCTCTCTCTCTCTCTCTCTCTCTCACGTGTCATTAACTCGTATCATAAAATCAGCGCCAGCAAAGGCAGTCAATCTCCGCCTGGCGTTTTCCTTCCCTAACAACACCCTCATAACCACTACACCTGCCGTGACGTTGGTGTCAGCATAAACTTCCCTCATAATAATCTTCCTCTTTTAAGGCTGGAACAAATCTCTTATGAGAGTCATTAAAGTATATAACCCAGATGAAGAACCGCCTCTCACCTTGATGACCTTTACTCTACCTTCGACACCTGACGCACATTAACGTTCCTCTCTAAAGCAGAAGGTGAGTAGAGGTAGGGAGAGATGGGGTGAGGAGGATGGATAGTAGGAACAGAGGACTGGAATTAGGGTGTGGGATGAAGGACAGGTGGGGGTAAAGGAGGGGGGGTGGTGAAGGAGGGGTGGGGTGTTAACGGAAAGAGAGATAGAGGAGGGGGGAGGGGGGTTGGTCTTCCTCAGGTAACCAAGTATTACGGAAGGCATAATTTAACCCCAAGAGTTTACCTGGGCATAGTGACGGATATAATGAGCTTAATTCGATTAAGCTTCTTGATGATAGATGTTGACGACTGGCTCTCCGAGATACTGGTACTGACTCTCTCATGTGCTTGCCACCACTATCACCACGATCATCATTATTACCATTTCCACTATCACCACTGTTATGGAATATTGTACCCACCACTATCACAACCACTACCACTATCAATATACCCACCACCACTACTACTACCACCATCACTATCACCACTACTATCACCACTAATATCACCACTACCACCTTATTCGACTTGTGAAAGAGACATAGGGGTACTTGTAAGCCCGGACCTACGGCCTAGAAAACAGTGCGTTAATGTTCGAAATAAGGCAAACAGAGTATTGGGTTTTATATCTAGAAGTGTAAGTAACAAGAGTGCAGAGGTCTTATTGCAACTATATCTTGCGCTAGTCTGGCCGCACCTCGATTATGCGGTTCAGTTCTGGTGCCCCTATTATAGAATGGATATAAATTCACTAGAGTCGGTGCAGCGAAGAATGACAAAAATGATTCCGGTACTTAGAAACCTTCCATATCAGGATAGGTTAAAGAAACTTAACTTGCATTCCCTAGAAAGACGAAGAGTGCGGGGAGATATGATAGAAGTATTTAAGTGGGTGAAAGGAATCAATAAAGGGGCTATAGATAAAGTTCTTATGATATCCGAGCAGGATAGGACTCGGAGCAACGGATTTAAGTTGGATAAGTTTAGGTTTAGGAGGGAGATAGGAAGAAACTGGTTCACAAATAGGGTGGTGGACGAGTGGAACAAGCTTAGCAACTTTGTAGTAAGTGCTGGAGCGCTGGAAAGTTTTAAAGGAAGGCTAGATAGATTCATGGATGATAGAGAGTGGTAGTAACTCTCGACAGGAGCTGCCATGCACAAGCCAACCGGCCTATTGCAGACTCCTTATGTTCTTATGTTCTTATGTTCTATCACCAACTACCACTACCACTACCCTCAGGATGTGTGATTTATTTATGAAAAAAAATGGACCTTAGTGTTTCCGTTTCATGCTGTTTCTTACTCCTCCTGTTCTTGTTCTTCATTGTTCTTCTTGTTTCGTGTGTGTGTGTGTGTGTGTGTGTGTGTGCGTTTTCTGCTTCCTCTTCTTTTTGTTCTTCCATACCTCCTTCTTTATTTATTTTCTTCTTTGTCTGCTGTTTTTTCTCGGTTTTCTACAAGTCAGAAAAGTAACTTGAGGAAAACTTCGGCGATCTTGTTACTTGTGAGTGGCGTCTATTGGTCTCTCTCTCTCTCTCTCTCTCTCTCTCTCTCTCTCTCAGGACGATTAACTGTGTAAAACTATCTAACTCATGAATAATGTAGAACAAATTATCTTTATACATCACCCATCTTACTTTCTGGTTCCTTAAGGTGAATCGGAGAGTATTTACATAATGCTGTGATTCTCATTATTCATCCCATGTATAAAATAATCACAATGATGAAGAGTGAAGGAGTAATTAAGACGAGTATATGTTAAGGAGAAGTTTACAGTGGGTGAGTGATGATAATGGTGGCGTTGATGGTGGTGGTGGGTGGTGGGGTGGAGTGGTGGTGGTGGGGGGGGTGGTGTTGGTGGGTGGTGGGGTGGTGGTGGTGGTGGGGTGGTGATGGTGGGTGGTGGTTGATTTGATTTTGATTTTGCCGCTTGCAGCGGCTACTTTATTGTGAGCTGTAGCGCAAAAGGATTACGGAGCAGGGTTTACAAAGGGTCATAATAATTAACCCCCGTTGTCAGGATATTATGGCACTGAATGTTACACATTATTTCATTTACATTATTTGTTTAGTTCTATACATAAAGGGCAACTTATTCACAAATGCGTGAGTACAGGCGTGTGAGGCAGTATGTCTGGCCTCACACTTTGTTATTCACATTTACGTGGGAGGTATTCAAGCACATTGCGTATTTGGTTCTGTACATGAGAATTGATATAGTTACTAAGTGCAAAAAAGTGGATACAATCTTATTATGTCGGCTATCTTGCCATTAGAGATGGTGGGGTGGTGGTGGTGGGGTAGTGGTGGTGGGGTGGTGTTGGTGGGTGGTGGGAGTGGTGTTGTTGGTGGGTGGTGGGAGTAGTGTTGGTGGGTGGTGGGGTGGTGTTGGTGGGTGGTGCAGGTGGTGGGGGGGGTATTATTGTACCCTGGCCCACCTCTGTTCATGTTTATTCATTAGAATTCTTTTGGGATGACAACTTGTTGGGAATGCATTGACTGAATCTCCTGAACGACCGATCCCTTCTTCAGTAGTGAATATGTAGGAATATTACACAAACACACACACACACACACACACACACACACACACATGCATAAATAAACCTGTAAACGCACTTCCTTTCAAACTTCCATAATCGTGGTATTAAAGAAGATGAAAGTGCAGGTAACAAACACACACACACACACACACAGACTCACACACACACACACACACACACACACTTTCACACACACTTTGCATCAGTAGTTTCCGGGAATATACTGCTGCTCGCGTACAGGTTTACCTTGCTATAATTTAGGTCCATTGTAGTGTACAGTCATCGTCCCACTGGTTTACCTTAAGTTTACCTTCATAATGGTATATATTCCCCTGGTTTACCTTGCTAGATATACCTCCATCATACGGGTATATTCCTCAGGTTTAACTTGCTAGATATACCTCCATTATACGGGTATATTCCTCTGGTTTACCATAATCTGTCTTCCTAAATAACAATTAATTTATTATTATTTAATATTCAACAGTGAGATAAGCTGATCCAATAATGAGTATTTCTCGTCTCAAAGGATATTCTCTTCCTCACTATACTGTGTTGTGATGGGTGAATATTACTCATCCTCACTACAAAAGATCGTGAATCATGAGTAAATATCTATAAAATATTACTCATCCCCAACAAAAACAAACAAACCTGAATAAAGACAGTGACTCAACACCCAATAGTGACTTGAACGTAACAATAACTCGTAACTATGACTGATCCAACTACGCAATAATGAGTCATATAGTTAATCTAGTGAAGGTAATTGAGTCGGTGAATAATTATAAGAGGTAATAGAGACTAGTAAGGTTCAATTAGTACATAGTAAAGTACAATGAAGTGTAATTTGTGTGTTAATGTACACCTCGTGGGTGATAATTACTGTACTAAGGTTGGGTTTTTATTGTTCTTAGTTTACACGAACGAATGAGTACTTGAAAGTGTACATTGAGTTCACCTGTAGTTGTGATGTTCTGGTAAACTTTCTATAGTATACTTTCGTGAAGTTCTGGTACATTGAGTCCTGCTTAGTCAAGTATTCATAGAGAGAGTGAGTCAGAGAAAGAGAGTGAGTGAGAGAAAGAGAGTGAGTTAGAGAAAGAGAGTGAGTGAGAGAGAGAAAGAGTGAGTGAGAGAATTAAATAAATCAATTGACTGTAACAACTTCCTAACAAATTTGTAGGAAAAGAGAGAAATGAGGAATAGACAGATTATAGAAATATTTTGGTACTTGAGAGAGAGAGAGAGAGAGAGAGGAAAATAAACAAATAATTAAAAGGAAAAATCGAAACAAAGAACGAAGAAAGATAACGATAAAAAATAAAATAATTACGAAAATACTGATAACAAAAATATAAATTGAATCAAAACACGAAAAATTTTAGAAAAAAAATACGATGAAAAAATATCTAGCTAAACAACCTTTGACCTATTCATTTCTGTGACTCTTCAGGGTCAACTTTTCCATAACATTTTAGTCCAGAGAAATTATTTTATTCTTCCTTGAAATAAACAACTATAGACAGGTTGAGATGGTATTAGTGGATGAGAAGAACACCAAGAACAGGAACACGAAGAACAAGAACACGAAGAACAACAAGAACACCACTCTCCCTCCCTCCTTCGTTGTTATTAGGCGTTGGGGAAATTTGATCTCAGGGGAATATGAAAAATAATCAGAGGCTGAGATTTGATTAGTGGGTGCCCCTCTGTGTATAGAGCTGTGGTGTAGGGTGGGTGGGGGAGGGGGTGTGGGGTGGGGAGGGGGTGTGGGTGGTGGAGGGGGTGTGGAGTGGGGGGGAGGGAGGGGTGTGGGTGGTGGAGGGTGTGGGGTGGGGGGAGGGGAGGGGGGGTGTGGGGTGGGGAGGGGTGTGCGCAGGGGTGGTGGAGAGTTGTGGGTGTGGGTGGTGACTGTGATGTGGTATATGTCTGTCTGTGTCTTTCTATCTGTCTTATTTTATCTATTTTTTTCTGTATCTTTCTGCTGTCTATTCATGTCCTCTCTCTCTCTCTCTCTCTCTCTCTCTCTCTCTCTCTCTCTCCTTTTCACATTATATCATCACATTACAACGTGTTCACTGTTAAAAGCTGATGTCTTATCGTTAATGCTGTCGAGTGTCGAGTGTTAAGTGTCTCTTGTTAGCTGTCGATTAGCTTCCTAGTTTAGCTGACTGTGGATGTATAGCTGAGGACAACTTTGTAAAATAAAGATAACTTTTTGGTAATTCGTATGTAATGTCATGTCATGTCATGTCATTTCATGTCATGTATATTCAAGTATACATAATGTGTATTATACGATCAAGCTGACCTGATTCCACTGAAGCCGTTTTTAGCTATCTCAACGTAACCAAACTTTACCTAAATTAAGTTAGATGATGTTAAGATTAGATTAATTTAGCTTGGTATCATTAGTTTATCGTCTATATTTATGTTTATCCTCACGTTACATCAGGGTCCTCACGTTACATCAGGGCCCTCACGCTACATCAGGGCCCTCACGTTACATCAGGGCCCTCACGTTACATCAGGGCCCTCACGTTACATCAGGGCCCTCACGTTACATCAGGGTCCTCACGTTACATCAGTGCTCTCATGTTACACCAGGGCCCTCACGTTACATCAGGGCCCTCACGTTACATCAGTGCCCTCACGTTACACCAGGGCCCTCACGTTACATCAGGGCCCTCACGTTACACCAAGGCCCTCACGTTACATCAGGGCACTCACGTTACATCAGGGTCCTCACGTTACACCGGTATAATCACGTTACATCAGGGTCCTCACGTTACATCAGGGCCCTCACGTACATCAGGGCCCTCACATTACACCATGGCCCTCACGTTACATCAGGGTCCTCACGTTACACCAGGGCCCTCACGCTACATCAGGGCCCTCACGTTACACCATGGCCCTCACGTTACATCAGGGCCCTTACGTTACATCAGGGGCCTCACGTTACATCAGTGCTCTCACGTTACATCAGGGCCCTCACGTTACATCAGGGTCCTCACATTACATCAGGACTCTACACCAGGGCCGTCACGTTACATCAGGGCCCTCACGTTACACCAGGGCCCTCACGTTACACCAGGGCCCTCACGTTACATCAGGGTCCTCACATTACATCAGGACCCTCACGTTACATCAGGGCCCTCACGTTATCAGGGCCTCAGATATACTAACTGGATTATGAGTGGGAAATGACACACCTGGACCGTAACTTTAGTGGGAAATGACACACCTGGACCGTAACTTTAGTGGGAAATGACACACCTGGGCCGTAACTTTAGTGGTAAATGACACACCTGGACCGTAACTTTAGTGGTAACCACTGACCACTTTAGTGGGAAATGACACACCTGGGCCGTAACTTTAGTGGTAAATGACACACCTGGACCGTAACTTAAGTGGTAAATGACACACCTGGACCGTAACTTTGGTGGTAAATGACACACCTGGGAAATGAAATTTAGTGGAAAATGACACACCTGGACCGTAACTTTAGTGGTAAGTGACACACCTGGGCCGTAACTTTAGTGGTAAATGACACACCTGGACCGTAACTTTAGTGGTAAATGTCACACCTGGGCTGTAACTTTTGTGGTAAATGTCACACCTGGGCTGTAACTTTAGTGGAAAATGACACACCTGGGCCGTAACTTAAGTGGTAAATGACACACCTGGACCGTAACTTTAGTGGTAAATGACACACCTGGACCGTAACTTTAGTGGTAAATGACACACCTGGACCGTAACTTTAGTGGTAAATGTCACACCTGGGCTGTAACTTTAGTGGAAAATGACACACCTGGGCCGTAACTTAAGTGGGAAATGACACACCTGGACCGTAACTTTAGTGGTAAATGACACACCTGGACCGTAACTTTAGTGGTAAATGACACACCTGGGCCGTAACTTTAGTGGTAAATGACACACCTGGACCGTAACTGTAGTGGTAAATGACACACCTGGGCTGTAACTTTAGTGGTAAATGACACACCTGGGCCGTAACTTTAGTGGGAAATGACACACCTAGGCCGTAACTCTAGTCATAACTCGGCGTGAAAGATTCCTGTTATACTTACCCACACGTTAATGATTATAATAAACAACTCGTAAACTTTTGATGACATAAACGATCATCTCACAAAGTTTAAAGCGTTCATTTAGCAGCCAATAGCACGACGTGTTATCTGTAGCACCCACCCACCCTCTCAGGTCACCAGGATAATATAACTAACAGGGGTTCCTAGTCTTATTATGTATAGTCCCCTCCACTAGTGCATTTACAGGGGCTCATCAGGTTTTTTGCAGTGTGGCAGCACTGTGTTTGTTTACATTGAACAGAAGGTAACTCGCAATGGTAAACACACTATGGAATAAATTTAAGGCAATATTAAAACAAAAGTCTCAAAGATAGTGATTTGTGGATGTAAAGGCCTGACTTTGGGGATAGAAATCCCTTACCAGACTAATCAGGATCTTAATAAAGGAAAGTCAAGGACCATGGTTTTCTGAGGAATAACAAACAACCGTTTGAGATTGACATCTCTTTACTATAAAAATATAACACAAAACTCTGACACCACTCAACAAACATCAAATAACAATTACGGGAGTCAAACAATTAAGTCAAGTCAACAGTTAATGGAGTCAAACAATTAATGGAAGCAAACAATAAAAGGGAGCAAACAATTAATGGGAGTCAGCAATTAATAGAATCAAACAATTAATGGGAGTCAACAACTGATAGAATCAAACAATGAACAGATATTTCCTACGGCAGTGGCCCTGGGGGAAGGTTCTGGAACACTGTGATCCACACTCGGGGTAGGGAAGCATCCATTCAACTCCACACTCGAGCGACGTCTTGAAATGGCAGGAGAACACCGGGCACAGACGGAATGAGATGAACTGACGGTCGTGGTATGCGGTAGTGGTAGATGACCAGAGAATTGACAGTCGATAGGTGAAGGTCTGGGAACACAGCCCACGAGTCCAGGACCTATGATGAGATCACAGCCAGAATTTGATGAACAGCGGGGTAGCTAGATAGTGACTGTATGGCGGCTGGGGTGAATCTGCCGGTGACCCAGATAGACGCTGCCGTTCTCACCTCTGTCCTACCGCTCCAAGTGTCGTCGGCACCAGCAAACGAGGGAGTTAGCAGCGGTAACCAGCAGGAAGATCGTTTCCGCCCTTACAGTGGAATGGTTATATGAAGAGCCCCTGTCAATGCACTAGTGAAGGGGATTGTACATTACGTGGAGCAGTTAGAGACAGCTCACTATGTCTGTTGTTCATCTTCACAAATTTATAGGAGGTAAAATTACAGTTACGTAAAAAATAAAAGCAACTAATTTTCTATTACATTTTTATATCAACGTGAACTGAAGATAACTTTTACCATTATGTGAGGATATTTTTTTGTCAAAATGGAAAATTAGTAAAACAAAACCGTTACGTTGGGAATAATGTGGAGTTGATGGAGAAGGATAAAGGAAGAATGTGGATTGATGGAAGAACCTGATGATGGACCGATAACTTAAAAGTGGAGAATAAACGTAAAAGCAAAAACAAAATGAATAAATGTCAAAGAAATAAGAGGACATGATATAATACTCTTATTCCGGTTTCTCTCTCTCTCTCTCTCTTTCTGACTACAACAGTTCATGATCATTAAACTAGGACCTTGGCTCAGTATGCTTAACATTCACCGCCAGTTCGTGTCCTTAATCAGTCTCGACAACAGTTTATACAGGTTGACAATCCTTTATCCGAAATCCTTGGGACCAGAGGCATTTCGGTTTTCGGAATTTTTCGGTTTTCAGAATGGTTAGGTTTTTTTTTTTTTATGTGTATTAGCCCACCCGAGCATAGATCACTGACCCACATTGGGGCCTGGGGGTCTAAAATATAATAAAAATTATAATAATAATAATAATTCATAGGTCTAGGTCGTGTTTCTCACTTTTGATCTTTTTTTCATTCTTGTATTTCTTTACTGTATTATTATTTTATTATTACAGTATTATTGTTATTATTATTATTATTATTAATTTTATTATTATATTTTATTATTATTATTATTAATTTTATTATTATATTTTATTATTATTATTATTATTGTAATCATTATTATTTTATTTTGGTGTATAATTATTAAAAATTTTATTTACTATGAATAATTATTATTACTGTTACATTTTTGCCCCCCAGGCCCCGATGTGGGTCAGTGATCTGTGCCTGGCTGGGCTAATAATCCCTGTAAAAAAAAAAAATAAATAAATAAATAAAATGCTCCACAAAAAACTTTCGGTTTTTAGAGCTTTTCGGTTTTCGGAATTTCGGATAAAGGGTTGTCAACCTGTACTCCATAGTCTAACTTACCGGGCCAGAGCTCCTGTTAACTCTGACTATTGCAGTGGTTTTGTGGTTGTGTTGCTGATGTGGTGGTTGTTTGGTGTTGTTTTTGGTGTGTTATTGGTGTTGTGGTTGTGTTGTGGTTATATAGTGTTATTGTGTTGTTGATGTGGTAGGTTTTGTGATTGTATAGTGTTGTTTGTGTTGTTTAGTGTTGTTTAGTGTTGTTTGTGTTGTTATGGTTGTCTTGTGGTTGTAGAGGTTATATACCGGGAAGGAATCTTACTATTGTGATATATATATACAGTGAATTATATGATGAGAGACAAGGGATAGTGTTAAGCCTGATGTGTTAATATTATGTTGATGTTAAGTACTAGAGCAGTGGTTCTCAACCTTGTTTGCCCCATGCACCCCTTTCACCATATGTCAGAATGTCATTCCCCCCTCCTTTCCAAGATTGTCTGCCTCAAAAAGTGCATTCCAAATAATATGCATATAATACTGAAAATCCTTTTTTTTCCATACTAGTACATATACATTTACAATTTTACATGGATTATTTTTATAGTGGAGTTTTACAAATTAAATGCCAATTGAAAATGTTGATGGATTTATAAAACTTGAATAAAAGTAAAATAGTTTTTTTTTATTTATAATGAATTACTTAACAGACCAAACTGAAGCATAATGCAATAAACAAAAAGTTCAATAGAATACCAGGATATTGTAAATTTATAATTAATTTTATTCAGATGAAGATTACAGTCAATGAGAAACCTGTGATTGTTTTTTTTTTCGCCAATTCTGGGATAGGCGGAGGAGTGCTTGAAAGGGCACAACGCAGGTCATTTTCTACCTCTAATCTACTACGTTGCTTCGTTTTAATTTGCAACAGAGTTTAAAAGCCTGACTCACAAAGATATGTCGACACAAACGGAAGCAATGCACGGATAGCTCTTTCTGCCACTTTTGGGTAGGAATCGCACATCAAGGGCCAAAATTCTGTGATTGATTTCTCATCGAACATATCTCTTGCTCCCGAATCAGTTTTCCCCCCCTGAAAACCTGAATTTACCCCCTGGGGGGAATTCCCCCCTGGTTGAGAACCCCTGTACTAGAGTCTTATAAGTGTTATGATTATGTGAAGCTTGTAGGTGTTATAGTTATAAAAGTCTAATACACAGTTGAAATTACTATAAGACTCGCTATAGTGTCATCAACAACTAATATCAACTCAATATAAATTTGCTGCACATTCCTCCATAAACTTTACAAGATGGTGATAACTTGACAGTACAGGAAGATTATTCGCTCACAAAATATTTAAAATCATTGGTAACTTCCTTGTAATGGAGTTAGAAATATTGTTGAATATTTTATGAGAGAGAGAGAGAGTCATACCACCACTGCACCACAACAGATATGAATAACCTCCATGGGTTATGGACATGGTGCAGATAACAATAACTTACACACACACACACACACACACACACACAAGGGTAACAACAAGCCCTGTGCGTGTCCTTTCACATATAATCGAAGACGCAATATATCCCCGAACACCATAAAGCTCCTGGTTAAAGAATCGTATCATGTCTGCTATCGAATTTTTCCTGGCTCTTAAGGGTGCCAGTGTCCCTGCCAGATTCCGAAGGTATCCGTCCATTTGCGGGAGAGATATTGTGGCAGGGAGAGTAACACTCACGAACAAGGGGATTCGCTCACTGCTGTTATATTCCACCAACTCCCTCACGGATATTACGTTAGGTGACATGAAGAATATATTAACATCTGTATTACATGTATTTTAGCACATATCTTCCGTATAATAACATATAAAACAAAGGCAGTGGAGAGTAATTGTACTAGAAAAGGATCTTATATTGCCCCCCAGAGAAACTGTTTTCCTCATATTTCTATCGAGAAGTTATGAATGATTTTTGCTCTAGAGAAAAACATCACGTACTAATTATATTTTTGAACCAGTCCCCAGCTGCACGACTCAAGTACTGACTCCACTCTGACATGATAACCACGTCTAGGAGAGAGAGAGAGACGTGTGTGTGTGTGTGGTAAGCGCCAGGGGTGTTACTTGTGAATTGTTTGTTACCAATGCAACCCAGAACACTCATACTCTCTCCTGTTTTCCTCACTTCCTCTCACTTCTCCTCCACCAGTCAGTTATAGTCTCACACAGTTAAGTTGTGGGGTCAATATGTCCTCCTCGTTGGCTCCTTATCCCTCACCCTGTGGTCTGTCAGCAGCTACTCTTGTCTGTGTGTCAACTATCATGATACAGTATGTTACTCCATCATGACTGAGTTAACTGGTGTATAATATTTCCAATAAATACAACAAGGTAATACATGTTTAACCTACAATACTTTTTAGATAAGAATGATATTACTTTCTTCCATTATCACAGTCATTAAGCTAATAACTCGCACTATCTCAAACTGCATAGTATTAGTTAACACAGAGGTGAAGGAAATCACTTCCTGATGTCACCAAAATCTGTATATTTATATAAAACCAAAACAAGTTGCTGTATAATAATGGAAAGTAAAAGTAAAAAGGAGAAGTAGAAAAATTATATAAAGCAGCCGATGGTTGGGCAGATGTGTCTCAACTTTAGGAAGAACACACACGGGTAAAAAGTTTGTAGGAGAACGTCTTAAGTCTTGGGAGTCATCATGGTGGTGGACACTTAAGTGACTCTTAGGACAAACTTGTCTCTCACAGGAAGCCTCGCTCATGACCTGAGACACTCACGGCCAACATCCACCAGCCTCATCCACCACTACACCTTCCTCATCCACCACTACACCTTCCTCACCCAGCACTACACCTTCCTCACCCACCTCTACACCTTCCTCACGCAGCACTACACCTTCCTCACGCAGCACTACACCTTCCTCATTCACCCCTACACCTTCCTCACGCAGCACTACACCTTCCTCA